>NC_135308.1:71685447-71895447 GCF_048772815.1 Callospermophilus lateralis
CTGCCCTTGCCTCCCTTTTCCCACCAGTCCACTGTCCATGGCTCCCTTTGGCTCTTGCAGTAGCCATTCAGCTTCCTGCCCTCTCCTGTTTCTTGCCCTGCCTAGTGGGCTCTGTTTCTCTTCCAGTTTCTCAGTTTCTTCTTCTGGGCCACCATGGACGCTGTCTTGTCTTAACTCAGGAACTTCCTCTGCTGGGAAGCCTCTTCCCCCAGACCTCCCCCCACTCCTCCCTCGTGTGTCATTTCTGCTGACCTCCCCACTCTCCCTACTCTCCCCACAGTGGTCCCCAGTGCCGCGACCCTCATCATTGTGGTGTGTGTGGGCTTCCTGGTGCTCATGGTCATCCTGGGCCTCGTGCGGATCCACTCCCTTCACCGCCGCGTCTCAGGGACTGGCGGGCCCCCAGGGGCCTCCAGTGACCCCAAGGACCCGGACCTCTTCTGGGATGACTCTGCTCTCACCATTATTGTGAATCCTATGGAGGTGAGTGGCTCTGAGGAGTGGGGGAAGTCTGTGGAGTCAAGACGCTCCTGGAACATGCCCAGTAGAGACCCCTGGGTCCCGTGTGAAAGCTCGTGGTAGAGCTGTAATGAGCAGAGAGGAAGAAAGTTCTGACTGGGATGAGGTGGGGGGGGGGTAAAGGGACTGAGGGAGGCGTGGCTCCTAAAGGAGAGGCCCTGGGGTGTGACCCTTGTCCTCTGTGTGCCCACCCTCTCCAGTCCTATCAGAATCGGCAGGCCTGTGTGGCAGGGGCTGCCGGTGGCCAGCAGGAAGAAGAGGACAGCAGTGACTCAGAGGCAGCTGACTCCCCTAGCAGTGATGAGAGACGCATCATCGAGAGCCCACCACACCGCTACTAAGGCCCACATCCCGGACCAGAGAAAGAGAAAGAATTCTGCCCTGGTGGGACAGAGACGCCCAGGAGAGAAAGGAAGAAGGACATTCTGAGAGAAGAGAGACCAAGAGGGAGAGACCTCTCTCTAAAAGAGCTGTCCTTTAGTCTCAAAACCCCAGTGGACCCCACTGGAGTCACCCCAACCCTTTCCCCTCCCTCCTGCTCCTCCTGCCTCTGGGCAGTCACTCCCTGTGGCATCTGGGCTGGATGACTCTGTCTGTCCTTTCTGCCTCCCGTGGCAGCTGCCCCCTTAGCTCACCATGTCTTTGTCTCTCCCAACCAGTCATGCACTGAACTGGGGAGAGGGTGGCATTAGCCATGGCCGGGACAGGGCGGGATTGAGGGAGATCCTCTACTCTGTCCTTCTCTACTCTGTCCTGTCCAAGGGATGCCCTCCTCCCCTGGGCTCTGTGGGGGAGGAAGGCCAGGCCTTCTCTGGCTCTCTTCTGATCCCCTCTTCTATTTCCATTTCACTCTGGGGATCCCTGCTCCTCCTCCTCTCCTGATTTCCTTCCTTCATTGTCCTCTTTCCTCCTGCCTTTGCAGTCCTGAGGTCCTGCAGCTCCTGCCCCTTCCTTCATGACCTGCTTGTGGCTAGGTTGTGGGGATGGGAGAGAGAGTGAGGGCCCCGGGTGTATTATATATAATGTATATTTTTTCAATGTTGTCGTGAGCGCAGCCCCTGTGTTCCTGTGTGCAGCTCACAACCTTGTGTGTGTGTGTGTGGCATCGTCATGTCCTGGGGTGAGGGTAGGGGATGGGTGTGGTGAGGGAGGGGACACACCCTAGGGTTTTCAAATAAAATAAGAAAAAAGCTCCAGGAGCTGCCTTCTACCTGTCTGATCCTGTGTGGGCCTGGGTAGCAGGCTTTTGGTCCTTCAGGCTGAGTGAGGGGGCAGAACTGATTATCTCTTATACCCTGACAGATAAATCCCCAGGGTTCCAGGCTAGTGGGAAGGTCAGATGGGGGCAGGTGGCTTTCACTGTCTCTTTCCCTTAGCATCCCCATAAAAGAACAGACAACTCAAGGAATGCCACGGGCACCTTGAAAGATGCTGAGTGCTTTGTAGGGGACACTGTCAGCCCCTCCTCATCACTTGGAACATCCTGCCTGACCGCATGGGCTCCAAGCCCTGGAGTTCAAGGGAGAAGGCAGGCAACCCTGCTGTTTGGAGCTAAAAGAGATCTGCAGCTCTCTTTGCTGACCAGTTTGTGACCCTCAGCCCAGGGAACTTCTGCTTTGCCTCTGTTTACGTGGCTCTCCTGACATGGCTGCTGAGTGGCCTCTCTTCATGCTGACCTGGCAGCCCAGCCTGAGGTCAAGCAGATTCTGGTCCTTCCTCAGCCTTTTGGGACACTGGTTTTCTGGTCCAGGTGGTAAAGGAACAGACCAGAGGGATTTATCTAGAAGAATGAGCCACTGGTGGGAGCATCACTCCTATGCTCTCCTTGTCCTGGGAAATACCAGGGGCCCCAAGCCTAGGTTCCTTTCTATAGAAATAAGGGAGTGAGAGTACCATTAAGATTTCTCCTAGTTTTCTGTAATACAGTGGGGTGGAGGTGGAGCTCTCTGGTCTTATTCTCACTTCCACCAGGTGACTGTGTCCTAACCCATGGCTTCAATTACCAGCTATTAATGCTGCCACATTTTTATCTCCTGCTCTGGCCTCTTTCCTTACTGCTATTTCCACCTACCTATGGTCCCTCCACCTGGGCATCCTGTGCCTTGAACTCACCTTTATATTCACCTAGTTACCTAAGCTAGAAACCTGGAGGCCAGTCTAGATTCCTCCCTCCTTCAACCCTATGTCCAAATGGTGACTAACCAGTCATTGCTACACCTTAAAATCTCTCCAATATGACGTTTCCTCTTCCTCTGCTGTTGCCTTGACTCATGCCCTCTTCTTCATTTTTTGCCTAGTCTATTCCAAGAGCCTCCTACCTGCCCTGGCCCCGTGTCTTACTCCATTCCATCCCATCTTTAATTCTGGGGCTTGTGACTCTCTGATTATGCCACTCCTGCTTGGAACCTTCCAAAAATACCTTCCTGTCACTGTTTGGGTCAAGCCCCTTGGCAGGACCCTTAGCCCAGGTGGATCAGGTCCTGCTTCCCTGATCTCTTTGCTGTCACCATCCCTTCCTGCCTTGCATACCCTTTCACCATCGCCCAGCAATCTTATCACTGAAGACCCAGTTCAAATGTCACATCTTCCAGAAAGTTGTTCACATTTCCATGACAGCACTCTCCATGAAGCTGCAGTACATGTTTATGAGAGATTCTCTGTGTCTTCAGCAACTCACATGGGGCCTGACACACAGTAGGGGCTCAGGAAATGATGAATGAGGTTGTGCCTGGTTCTCAGACTAAGAGAATATTTGCCAGTAGGCAGTGAGAGAGAGAGAGAGAGTTGCATAGGTGATATGCTGGCCTGGGGAGTTAGGGGACAGCGGGTGACAGCAGCCTCTCCCATAGTGGTCTGCCTTCACATCAAGCTATTCTGTCAGTGCCTTCTCACCATGTGAGAAGCAGCTCTACCTGTTCACCCTGGAATCCCTCTGGAGCTCCAGGTAGAGGTCAGAAGCTCGAGACAACAGAGAACTCTAGTTCTCAAAGGCATATGAACTGCAGGTTTTAGTTTGTGGCCTTGAATTGCAATGTGTTCAATCCCCTTTCCACTCTCTTCTCATTCTCCTAATCATTCACCCTGGCACTGGAGGCCACAGCTTCCCACTGCAGAGAAGTGAAACCAGGTGGGATCTATTATTTCCGTTGGTACTTGGAGTACCCTACACCATAGCTAAGACTTGTAACTTGGAGTTTTTATTCACCTCCAGTTCAAGCTTTAGGGGCAGAAAGGCTGCAGGTGAGAGGGTAAGCTGGCTCTTGATGTGCGCATACCTGCAGACTGCCACATGGCAGCATATAGTAGCATATCATAGCATCTGTCCAGCCTCAGCCCAGTTCTTGGCCCTCCTAGATCATCTGTCCCTGGGACTGATGATTTTTTTTTTTTTTTTAATGTAACCATTCTACATTAGTTTCCTTGGAAACAGTCTCCAGAATCAGAATCATTGGCCACTGATTATTGCTTGTAGATGTAACCTCCCCTATTTCTTCTTTATCCTTAGCATCGGATACACAGGGCCCAGTCCACTCTCTCCCTCTATGACAGATGGGCAGGTCACGCGGGGTGTGTATGTCAGTGGGGTCCTGGAGGCCTGCGAAGACCTTGAACTCTTTATACCAATACATGCCCTGGACTGTTCTCAATTCTCTGTCTTCCCTCTCTCAATTTGTCTCTCTCATGCGTGCATGTGCTTGCAAACACACACATGCAGGAATAGGATCAAGTATGAGGCAAGATGCTAATTCCAATGATGCAGGCAAAGAGCAGCAGGCAGGAGTCCAAATTGGTTTTTATTTATTTATTTATTTTTCGAGATCTATTGGAAAGATGTTCCCTAACCTCCCTCACCGAAGCTGGCAAAGCCTCAGGATGTCGAACTTGGCAGGGTTTCCAATTCACCTATTTCCAATTTAATTAGAAACAGCATACGCATTTCCCTTGGCTCCACTCAAAATTTTCCTCCTGAGATGGGGGGTTGTTTTCCTCTCAAGTCCACTCTTTGCAGTGAAAATTAATTAGCTTCTCAAAAGGTGCATTAAAAAGAGCTATGCCTTTGGGAAAAAAGCCATTCTGTAAAAGCAGATATGTTAGCTACCAGTTCAGGAACAATGTGTGTCCTTCCTGTTACCCAACCAGAGATGTGAAAACTCACCTTTGTGCCATTGGGGTAAATGGGCGCAAACATGTGCAAAGGTGTGGGTCTGCCCACTTTGAGATTTCACCCCATAGCCTTTGTGGGCTGATGCACTGATGAGCAATACTTATAAGATCACCCATCAACCCCCACCTTGGGAGTTCTACAGATCTGCTCCCAATCTTCTAGAAGCCATGGAAGATCTCATTTCCTTCAGATTTTACCTCTATGTCAGTGCTTCACTGAAGCAGATCCAATAGGATCCCTAAAGCTAACATAACTCAGTGCTTCTCTGGGCTGTTTGATCCACTGGATCCTTGAGACCCTGAAATATTTCCTGAGGATATCTGTAAGCATGACATGGAGATGAGCTGATTGATGACCATTAGATTCCTCTGTGCCCTGTGGGTACTGGTTTCCTCAATGCCACCTCCCAGGGAACCCTTTCCTCACTCAGGGTCCTGTGGAGTTCCTGCTCCTTCATGCTGCCTCCCTGGTGAGCCCTTGGCAGGCTGCTGTCTGAGAGAGGAGGAGCTGCCATGTTTACCTGCATGAGGCTGAAGTACTGGCTCTCCTGTGGCACCATGCTGCTGAGAGCTTAAAATACCAACGTCCTACAGGAAAAGGACAGATGAGGGTCTAAATTTAGTGACAGTTGGTAGGAGGGGGCGGGGGATGGAGCCTCTGGGATGTGGTTGAGCTAGCTTTGTTGGGAAAGGAGTAGGAACCCTGTGTATCCTGAGTGGGGATTCTAGTCCCAAGGATAAGGGAACCTCTGTCCCCAGTATTCAGTCTCAAGACCTGACCCCGATTTTTGCAATACCTCTTCCACCTTCCCATCAGTTGGGCATTTTCCCCATAAATCCTTGTGTAACACTTTCTTCATGTTCACAGTGTGGCTGGTACTGGGGGGCTGTTAATAGGTACAAAACACCTTTGAAAAGATCCCTGATTTGTAGTGTTATGTTACTAAAAGGAGAGTTTTTGTCCACCCCCGACCCTTCCACAATACTACAGAGAAGAAAAATAAGTCCAGTGAAGAGAGGGAAGCACAATTTACAGATGGTGGCATGGTTTTCTTGTGATGGGTGTTGTTTTCCTCTCAAGTCCACTCTCTTCAGTGAAAATTAATTAGCTTCTCAAATGGTGCATTATAAAGAGCTATGCCACTGGGAAAAAGCCATGCTGTAAAGGCAGATATGTGAACTACTAGTTCAGGAACAGAGTGTGTCCTCCTTCCTGTTACCAAATCAGAGACGCCACTGGGAAGGTGGACAAAAACACAGTGGGTGGCTGGGTGCAATGGCGCACGCCTGTAATCCCATTGGCTCAAGAGGCTGAGGCAGGAAGGAGGATCACGAGTTCAAAGCCAGACTCAGCAAGGGCAAGGTGCAAAGCAACTCTGTGAGACCCTGTCTCTGAATAAAATACAAAATAGGGCTGGGGATGTGGCTCAGGGGTTGAGTGCCCCTGAGTTCAATCCCTGGCACCCCCCCCACACAGTGGGCAAGCCCCAGAGTATCAGGCCCAACCCGGCCTTGTGCTGCTCATGCAACCTGTCCCCTTAAAGTTGAACAGTCCCACACAGACCTCTGGGCTAATGACCTTTTACTTCAGGAACCTACCCTATATACTATCTTACTGCTCTGAGGAAAGCCCAAAGCACCAAGGTGGTAGGGAGGAGGTCCAAGACTAAAGTGGTCATTATATAAAATGACGCCCATGTCCATATCCCAGCAACTTTTGTTGTCTTGGCCTTAAACTTCTCTAAGCTTCAGTTCTTTACCTAAAAGAAGTGTCTTGGGCTGGGGATGTGGCTCAAGCGGTAGCGCGCTTGCCTGGCATGCGTGAGGCCTGGGTTCGATCCTCAGCACCACATACAAACAAAGATGTTGTGTCCACCGAAATCTAAAGAATAAATACTAAAAAAAATTCTCTCTCTCGCCCTCTCTCTTTAAAAAAAAGTGTCTTGATCTATTTTCTGCTGCTATAACAGAATATCTATCACTGGGTAATTTAAAATCAACAGAAATTTGTTTTACGGTTTTGGACCTAGAAAGACCAAGAGTATGGTGCTGGCATTATGTGGGGTCTTTCTGCTGTGTCCCATCCCATGGCAGAAGGCAGAAGGGCAAGAGATGGTGAGATGAGAGGGAAGGGGGTCCGAACTCATTCCTTTTCTTGAGAACATACTGCCACAATAACTGACCCATTCCCACAATGAAAGCAATGGTGAGGTGCTAAGAGTGGAGCCCTTCACTAGAGTGGAGCCCTCATAGTCCCACTTTTCTTTGGAATTGGGGGGTACTTGTAACGCTAAGACATTATGTATGTGTGCAGCTGCTGAATTTGGCAGGTCATATCCAATAGACAATGAAGATACTCTCTTTATATAAAATAGCATTTATTTTAGTAATAATATGGAAGCAAGAGCAAAAGCAAAAGTCACAGCAAAAGAGAAAGAAGAAAATACATCACCACATCAGGGGAAACACCACTACCTGAAGGGATGCAGCTGGGGTGTCCTGGGGCAGATTTTCAGGGTCTTGACTGGGATGTCCTGGGCAGAGAGTCCTCTCCATAGGTGAGACTCCAAAGTCTTATTACAAGTGGGTCTCCTTAAATACAAATTAGAACAAAGAAAGCTCCATTCTAACAACCTGTGTGACCTAATGATCTCCTCTAGGACACTTTGTTCCCCCAAGGATTGGCAAGATCCCCAAAGGGAGAGAGTGTTAGCCTTGAGATAAGTGAATAATTCTGAGTTCTCATGAGTGAGCCAAACTCTTCAGTAAGTCAGCATTCTTTAGATGTTCCATCCAAGGGCATGTGAAGGTCACAGCAGACAATGGATGGAGAATTTAATATTTTCCTTACCCCTTTAATACTGGAAATTGAGCCACTGAGCTACATCCTCATCCCTTGTTATTCTGAGACAAGGTATCTCTAAGTTTCCCAGGCTAGTCTTGAACTTGTGATCCTCCTACTTCAGCCTCCCAAGTCACTAGTATGCCTGTCTTGGTCCAACTTCTTCTTCTTTTTTAAAAAATTTTTTAGATATCTTTATTTTATTTTGCTTATTTATTTACTTAATTTTTATTTTTTATTTATTTTTTAGTTGTAACTGGACACAGTATCTTCATTTTATTTATTTTTATGTGATGCTGAGGATCGAACCCAGGGCCCCGCACATGCTAGGCGAGCATTCTATCATTGAGCCACAATCCCAGCCCTTATTTTGCTTATTTATATGTGGTGCTGGGAATCAAACGCAGTGCCTCATGTGTACAAGGCAAGCGCTCTATCGCTGAGCTACTGTTATGCTCGAATTTGGGACCCCCAAAGACTACCAGAGACCCAAGATGGATATAAGCAGCAAAAAGATGTTTATTGCGAGCTAGCTCGGTCCTCTGCGCAAACACACAGCAACTGGTGACGCTGAGAGGCCCTAAGCCCAGGGTTTGCAGCAGTTTTATACATTCTTTGGAGAAGGCAGGGACTTCACATACACCATAGCATCCCTTAACAAATCATCACACACCGCGGGAAAATCAAATAACAACTCTAAAACATGATTAGCACATTCAATGGCGGGAACAAGTTGGGTAGGGGTGATTGGTCAGTACAAAAGGGGTATTCATTTGAACTGATTGGTTTAAGCCAAGAGGGGTGTACGTGCTGAACTACATGGTTTCCCAACATGTTATCAACCACCATAAACTGGGAGGGTCTTCTGGCATCTCATGCTGATTGGTGGCTACTAGGGGGTTGCTATGGATCTCCACCTAGCCTGACTGAGTCAGGGACACCTGGTGCAGCAGATCTCTCCTGTTATTTGTAGATAAACAACTTAGCAGGGTGGGAATGTGCTTAGGAGTGCTCTGTGGGTTTTTCCAAGGGCAAAGGTGATGTCCCTTCCTTGGACAGGCTTTGCTCTGAGATAGAGGCTGGTTTTTCACTACAACTCCAGCCTGCCAACTACTTAATATCATCAAAATGGCAATTAAATTTCAACCTTCAACACACGGACCTTGGGGGGACACTTATCCAAACCATAGAACTTCCTTGATTCCTTGAGCAAATCTGATTCCTAGATTTAAAATGTTTTGAATACAGGTCCTTTAATTGTTTTCTTGAAACTCGGAGTTTGTAGTAACTTTGATTATCTCTCTATTTTAAGAAATTGGTGAAGAAAATGATTCCTAATTACATACTATTTTCTTCAGGTAGAGAGATAATCAAACTTACTGCAAACCCAAAGGCTCAGGGAATCAAGGAGAAACTAATTAAAAACAACAACAATGTGAGGGGAAAGGAGGGAAAATATAAGGGGGAGAAATGAAGTACAGTAGAGGGGGTAGAGAGAGAAGAGGGGAGGGGAGGGGGGAGGGGGGATAGCGGAGGATGGGAAAGGCAGCAGAATACAACAGACTCCAGAATGGCAATATGTAAATCAATGTGCAACTGATGTGATTCTGCAATCTGTATATGGGGTAAAAATGGGAGTTCATATCCCACTTGAATCAAAGTGTGAATTATGATATATCAAAAACTATGTAATGTTTTGAACAACCTACAATAAAAATTAATTAAAAAAAAAAAAAAAAAAAAAAAAAAACAACAACAATGACAAAACAACATAGGATTTTTGTTTTTCAATTTGAGACAGGGTCTTGCTATGTTTCTGAGGCTGGCCTTGAACTTGTGATACTCCTGCCTGAGCTTCCCTGGTCATGTTTATGGTCTTTGAAGTTAGGTATATGAAAGAGTGTGAGGCAGGCCAGGCAAGGAAAAAGGAAAGGGAAAAGGAAAAGGAAAAGGAGATGTTTATGTTGACCCTAATTAAAAGATTGAAAAAGAGGCTGGAGATCCAACATGGCAGCGGGTGGAGAGGCAGCGCTTTCAGTAACCCCTCAGTGATGGGGTCAGAGAGATGCATAGATACGCTTAGATTCTACCTGCAGAGAATCTCCTAGCAAAATTCCACTGAAGAGAGACCGGCCGGGAGTTACTAGGACTTTTGGAAGTGATAGTTTGCCCCAGACTAGTGAATCCCCACCATGAGACGCAGAGGTCCAGAACTGCCAGCCGCTGTCCGCCCGCCGCGGCTCGGCTGCCCGTCCACAGCCACCGTGACTGCCTCCGAGATGCAGCTTGGCAGGAAGAGGTCTTTAGACAAGCCTTCATGAAATAGCGAGCCAGGAGCTGAGGCCAACTGGGGATGGACCAGTCCCACCCCTCCCTTCGGACACTCTGGCAAGGAGCCTGGGGCCCGCCATAGCAGAGAGGTGGCATCATTGGAGTTCGGCTGATGGAATTCCTTCCCAGGAGAATCTACTTTAGCAGGTGTGTGATTCCCACCCCATCCAGATACAAGCATCCAGGAAACCTCAGGGATCTTTCCGGGGGCGTGTCTGTAGGGAAGCAGAGGGGTTTCCCGACCCCCAAACCCCATATCACCAGCGGCGACTCCCAAGGTCTTAGCCACAAGTTTACCACAGCACTGGGGTTTAAATGAGACACGTGATGGGGCTGAAAGTGTAACTAGATCTTTGGGGAACCGCTTCTGGTGAACAAGACCTGGCTGGCCAGCTGACAGGAGGAAGGGGGGGAGGGGCTGGAGAAGTGAAAGTCTCTGGACTGACAAGATTGAGAGACTCCCAGGAGCCGCCTTACAGGGATTGCTATTGGCACGTAGAGGGCAGAAGCTCGGCTCGGAGGGCACAGCTCCGCCGACTGGAAGAGAAGAAAATGGATCTCTAAGACTTCAATTTTTTTTCTCTTCTCTCTCTGTTCCTTTCTCCCCTTTTCCTTCTTTTTTTCTTTCCTGTTTCAAGTTTTATTGTTCTTTTCATTCTCCTCTAATCTATCTATCTCTCTCTCCTTCTTTCTTTTTAAGAGCACCTTCCTTCCCCTACCCCCCAACTTTCATCCTAAGCATTACATCTTCCATTACGTATAATTGTCTAAATGCAAATAGGTGAATGTATCAAGGCTGTCTATAGGGCTCCTAAATACCTAGCTACTACCAAAACTCTGATCCAATCGCCTGTTAGTACCCCCCTTCAGTAGAGCAACCTTCTAAAGCAGCCAAGACGTACTAACACTCAAACCATCATAGCACCTAACCTAAACATAAAGTCCTAAGAACAAACAACAAATCACTATATGCATACAGAACCCGGAAGCCTTTTATGAATTGAATGAATCAGCTTAAAAGTACAATAAAGCCCAATATTTCTAGGCATAATCTCCCACCACAAAGGAGAGACAACAGAGATATACAAAACCAAAACAAATTTATAGGAGAAAGCAGTTACACAGCAGTCAAACAGAGCTGGAAAGTAACGTGAACAACATGAAAAAACAAGGGAAAAAAAGGATTACAAACAATGCAGGACAACTTAAATCTACATTAGAAACATGGATAGGGAAAGAACTCAAGGCATACCTAACTCAGATGGAATGGAATATTAGAGAAGACATGAGACAGCAAGCCCAAGCAATGAAAGTATATTTTGAAAATGAATTAAACAAACAAATTCAAACTGCAAAGAACGTGCTTTACCAGGAGATAGAGATTAAAAAAAAAAAAAAAAACAAAAAACAAAAAACAAAAAACAAACAGTAATCCTAGAAATGCAGGAAACCATAAACCAAATTAAAACTCTAACGAGAATATTACAAATAGACTAGATCAAGTAGAAGTCAGAATATCAGATAATGAAGACAAAGTTTATCAATTTTAAAAGAATATAGTCGACACAGAAAGGATGCTTAAATCCCACGAGCAATCTATCCAAGAGATATGGGATGTCATAAAAACACAAACTTGAGAGTCATTGGGATAGAAGAAGGTATAGAGGTTCAAACCAAAGGAATGGACAACCTATTAAATGAAATAATCCTAGAAAACTTCCCAGAGATGAAAAATGGAATGGATTGCATGACCCCAAACATTCAAAACTGTAATAGACCAACTCCAAGACATATAATTATGAAGATAGTCAACATATAGAACAAGGAGAGAATATTAAAAGCTACGAGAGAAAGGAGGCAGATTACATTCAGGGGTAAACCAATTAGGTTAACGACTGATTTTTCATCACAGACTTTGAAAGTGAGAAGATCTTGGAACAACGTATTTCAAACGCTGAAAAATAATGAATTCCAACTAAGAATACTGTATCCAGCAAAATTAAGCTTCAGATTTGACAATGAAATTAAAATATTTCATGATAAACAAAAGCTAAAAGAATTTGCAGCCAGAAAATCAGCACTGCAGAGCATTTTGAGAAAAATACTACAAGAAGAGGAATTGAAAAATAGCACCCAAAACTAACAGTGGGAGGTATCTCAGTAAAGGGGGAGAAAAATAATCAAAGAGGAAAAACTAGCCAAACTAAAATAAATAAATAAATAAACATGACTGGAAGTACAAACCATATTTCAATTGTAACCTTAAATGTTAATGGCTTAAATTCACCAATCAAGAGACATAGGCTAGTAACCTGGATTAAAAAAACAAATCCAACAATATGCTGCCTTCAGGAGACGCATATGATAGGAAAATACATACACAGGCTGAAGGTGAAAGGTTGGGAAAAATCATACCACTCACATGGCCCTCAGAAGCAAGCAGGAGTGGCCATACTCATATAGAATAAAATCAACTTCAAACCTAAGTTAATCAAAAGGGATAAAGAAGGACACTATATACTGTTAAAAGGAACCATCCACCAACAAGACATAAAAATTATCAATTTGTATGCACCAAACAATGGTGCTGCAACGTTCATAAAACAAACTCTCCTCAAGTTCAAGAGTCAAATAGACCACAGCACAATAATTATGGGTGACTTCAACACACCACTCTCACCATTAGACAGATCCTCTAGACAAAAACTAAATAAAGAAACTATAGAACTCAATAACGCAATCAATAACCTAGACTTAACCGACATATATAGAATATATCAACCATCATCAAGTGGATACACGTTCTTCTCAGCAGCATATGGATCCTACTCAAAGATAGACCATATATTATGCCATAGGTCAGCTCTCAGTAAATATAAAGGTGTGGAGATAATACCATGCACCATATCTGATCATAATGGAATGAAACTGGAAATCAATGATAAAAGAAGGAAGGAAAAATCCTGCATCACCTGGAAAATGAACAATATGTTACCGAATAATCAATGGGTTACAGAAGGCATAAAGGAGGACATAAAAAAATTCTTAGAGATAAATGACAATACAGACACAGCATACCAGAATCTATGGGACACAATGAAAGCAGTTTTAAGAGGGAAATTCATTTCCTGGAGTTCATTCCTTAAAAAAAGAAAAAAACAACAAATAAATGAACTCACACTACATCTTAAAACCCTAGAAAAGGAAGAGCAAAACAACAGCAAATGTCATAGAAGACAAGAAATAATTAAAATCAGAGAGGAAATCAACAAAATTGAAACAAAAAAAATTGAAAAAATTGATAAAACTAAAAGTTGGTTCATTGAAAAAATAAATAAGGTCGACAGACCCTTAGCCATGCTAATGAAGAGAAGAAGAGAGAGAACTCAAATTACTAACATACGGGATGAAAAAGGCAATATCACAACAGACACTACAGAAATACAGAAGATAATTAGAAAGTATTTAGAAACCCTATATTCCAATAAAATAGAAGATAGTGAAGATATCAATAAATTTCTTAAGTCATATGATCTGCCCAGATTGAGTCAGGAAGACACACACAATTTAAACAGACCAATAACAAAGGAAGAAATAGAAGAAGCCATCAAAAGACTACCAACCAAGAAAAACCCTGGACTGGATGGGCATACAGTGGAGTTTTACAAAACCTTCAAAGAAGAATTAATACCAATATTTTCAAGCTATTTCAAGAAATAAAAAAAGAAGGAGCTCTTCCAAATTCATTCTATGAGGCCAACATCACCCTGATCCTGAAACCAGACAAAGAAACTTCAAAGAAAGAAAACTACAGACCAATATCTCTAATGAACTTGGATGCAAAAATTCTCAATGAAATCCTGGCAAATCAAATACAAAAGCATATGAAAAAAATTGTGCACCATGATCAAGTAAGATTCATCCCTGGGATGCAAGGCTGGTTCAATATACGGAAATCAATAAATGTTATTCACCACATCAATAGACTTAAAGGTAAGAACCATATGATCATCTCGATAGATGCAGAAAAAGCATTCGACAAAGTACAGCATCCCTTTATGTTCAAAACACTAGAAAAACTAGGGATAACAGGAACTTACCTCAACATTGTAAAATCTATATATGCTAAGCCTCAGGCTAGCATCATTCTAAATGGAGAAAAACTGAAGGCATTCCCTCTAAAATCTGGAATAAGACAGGGATGCCCTCTCTCACCACTTCTATTCAATTTAGTTCTTGAAATACTAGCCAGAGCAATTAGACAGACAAAAGAAATTAAAGGCATAAAAATAGGAAAAGAAGAACTTAAATTATCACTATTTGCGGATGACATGATAATATATCTAACAGACCCAAAGGGTCTACAAAGAAACTGCTAGAGTTAATAAATGAATTCAGCAAAGTGGCAGGATATAAAATCAACATGCATAAATCAAAGGCATTCCTGGATATCAGCAACAAAACTTCTGAAATGGAAATGAGGAAAACCACTCCATTCACAATATCCTCAAAAAAAAAATAATAAAATACTTGGAAATCAACCTAACAAAAGAGGTAAAAGATTTATACAATGAAAACTACAGAACCCTAAAGAGAGAGATAGAAGAAGATCTTAGAAGATGGAAAAATGTACCCTGTTCATGGATAGGCAGAACTAACATCATCAAAATGGCAATATGACCCAAAGTTCTCTACAGGTTTAATGCAATGCCAATCAAAATCCCAACGGCATTTCTTATAGAAATAGATAAAGCAATCATGAAATTCATACGGAAAAACAAAAGACCCAGAATAGCAAAAGCAATTCTAAGCAGGAAGTGTGAATCTGGAAGTATAGCGACACCAGATTTCAAACTGTACTACAGAGCAATAGTAACAAAAACAGCATGGTACTGGTACCAAAACAGGCAGGTGGACCAATGGTACAGATTAGAGGACACAGAGACCAATTCACAAAATTACAACTTTCTTATATTTGATAAAGGGGCTAAAAGCATGCAATGGAGGAAGGATAGCATCTTCAACAAATGGTGCTGGGAAAACTGGAAATCCATATGCAACAAAATGAAGCTGAACCCCTTTCTCTCGCCATGCACAAAAGTTAACTCAAAATGGATCAAAGAGCTTGATATCAAATCAGAGACTCTGTGCCTGATAGAAGAAAAAGTT
This sequence comes from Callospermophilus lateralis, assembly GCF_048772815.1. NCBI lineage: Eukaryota > Metazoa > Chordata > Mammalia > Rodentia > Sciuridae > Callospermophilus > Callospermophilus lateralis. The sequence continues at coordinate 71,700,473 of NC_135308.1, forward strand.
GGCTCTGATCTACATATTCTGGGGTTGGGCTCCAAATTCCTTAATAGGATGCCCATAGCCCAAGAATTAATAACTAGAATAAACAAATGGGACTTACTTAAACTAAAAAGTTTTTTTCTCAGCAAGAGAAACAATAAGAGAAGTAAATAGGGAGCCTACATTCTGGGACCAAATCTTTACTCCTCACACTTCAGATAGAGCCCTAATTTCCAGAATATACAAAGAACTCAAAAAATTAAACAATAAGATAACAAATAACCCAATCAACAAATGGGCCAAGGACCTGAACAGACACTTCCCAGAGGAGGACATACAATCAATCAATAAGTACATGAAAAAATGCTCACCATCTCTAGCAGTCAGAGAAATGCAAATCAAAACCACCCTAAGATACCATCTCACTCCAGTAAGATTGGTAGCCATTATGAAGTCAAACAACAATAAGTGCTGGCAAGGATGTGGGGAAAAGGGTACACTTGTACATTGCTGGTGGGACTGCAAATTGGTGCGGCAAATATGGAAAGCAGTATGGAGATTCCTGGGAAAGCTGGGAATGGAACCACCATTTAACCCAGCTATTGCCCTTCTCAGACTATTCCCTGAGGACCTTAAAAGAGCGTACTATAGGGATACTGCCACATCAATGATCATAGCAGCACAATTCACAATAGCTAGACTGTGGAACCAACCCAGATGGCCTTCAATAGATGATTGGATAAAAATATTGTGGCATTTATACACAATGGAGTATTACTCTGCATTAAAAAATGACAAAATCATGGCTTTTGCAGGGAAATGGATGGCATTAAAGCAGATTATGCTAAGTGAAGCTAGCCAATCCCTAAAAAACAAATGCCAAATGTCTTCTTTGATTTAAGGAGAGCAACTAAAAAGTGAGCAGGGAGGAAGAGCATGAGGAAAAGATTAACATTAAACAGAGACGAGTGGTGGGAGGGAAAGGGAGAGAGAAGGGAAATTGCATGGAAATGGAAGGAAACCCTCAATGTTATACGAAATCACATATAAGAGGTTGTGAGGGGAAAGGGCGGGGGAAACAAGGGAGAGAACTGAACAACAACAGATGAGGTAGAGAGAGAAGATGGGAGGGGAGGGGCGGGGGGATAGAAGGGGATAGGAAAGGTAGCAGAATACAACAGTCACGAATATGCCATTATGTAAAAATGTGGATGTGTAACTGATGTGATTCTGCAATTTGTATTTGGGGTAAAAGTGGGAGTTCATAACTCACTTGAATCAAATGTATGAAAGATGATATGTCAAGAGCTTTGTAATGTTTTGAACAACCAATAAAAAAAAAAAAAAGAAAAAGGGAGGATGTTCTGGTTTGGATAAGTGAAGGACTGGTCCCCAGACTGTGGTGCTATCGGGAGGAAGTGGAGTCTTTCAGAGGTGGTACATATTGGAGGACATGAGATCACTGGGGGTGTGCCTTTGGAGGGAACTGTGGCACTCTGGTCTCTCTCTCTTTCACTTTTTTTTTGGTACCAGGAATTGAACCCAGGGGCGCTTAACCACTGAGCCACATCCCCAGTCCTTTTTGTGTTTTATTTAGAGACAGGGTCTCAACTGAGTTGCTTAGTGCCTCACTTTTTGCTGAGGCTGGCTTTGAACACCTGATCCTTCTGTCTCAGCCTCCTGAGCTGCTGGGATCACAGGTGTGCGCCAGGGCCCTGGCTTTCTTTCACTTCTGATTGCTGTGAGTTAAGCAGCTTCCTCTGCCATGTGCTCCTGCTGTCACATGCTGCCTTGCCACAAGCTCAAAAGCAATGGACCCAGTTGATCATGGACTGAAACTTTCAAAACCGTGAGCCAAAATAAACCTTACCTTTTTAAAGTAGTTTCTCTCGGTTATTTGTAAAAGTAATAGAAACTGACCAACACAGAGGCCATTGGCAGGCCTATAGAATCTGGTAGGACAAGAAAAATACAAAGGGCATGCAGAAATTGTCAAGTGAGAAAAGTTTACTGAGATCTATGTAGAGTTCAGTAGTATCTATCTACCCAAGATGGGATAAGCTGTCATGCAAAAGATGCCTTGATGGTGTGAACTGTGAAACAGTGCATCTGAAAGCCGGAGCATGAGGCCCGCAGAAGTAAATCTACCAGGTGAGTGCTCTTTGCAATCACCAGTGAGAATGACCTTGGTAGCATATGGCCCTGAACTTTCCTGTCCTGCTCTTCAGTCTGATAAGTAACTGCTTTATGACACTGTGCTACAGTGTGGATGTTGAATGTCAATATTGAGTGTTGAATTTAAGGTAGCTTAAATAACATTTATTTATCACAGTTCTGGAGGCTGGAAGTCCAAGATCTGTGTGCCAACTGATCCAATGTCCAGTGAGGGCTTTCTTCCTGATTCGTGAGTGATTTTTATTTCTGTATTTTCATGTGGCAACAAACAGAAAAAGTGAGAGACTGTGATTTACGATTTTGATATAAGAATTTGAGAGGGTGGGGACACAAATATTCAATTCATAACAGATACTATTATTTTGTTTTTCAGTACTGGTGACCAAACCTAGGTTCCTTTATACTAGGCAAGTGCTCTACCACTGAACTATACCCCCAGTCACACTAATTGTTAAACTTAATAATTTCAAAGCTGGGTGTGTGGCGCACACCTGTAATCCCAGCAGCTTGGGAGGTGGAGGCAGGAGGATCCCTAGTTCAAAGCCAGCCTCAACAATTTAGGGAGGCACTAAGCAACTCAGTGAGACCCTGTCTCTAATAAAATACAAAATAGGGCTAAGGATGTAAATTCCTGAGTTCAATCCCTGGTATCAAAAAAAAAAAAAAGAAAAAAGTATGAGTTTAAATTAAGCCTAAATTTAAATTAATCTTCTGTTTTTCTAGAATCATGATGTTTAGTTACGATGCTACTCAAGCTTGTAAACAGTATTACAACATTTAAGAGAAATCAAACACCTGAACATGGCAAATCAAGTAATTAGATTTATAAGAGTTGCTTAAGCTATGAGAAAAATTTTGCATAATAAAAAGGATTCTAAGTCTACCTTGTCAGGCAATTGAAGTACATGAGAAAAAGAATCAGATATATTAAACATGTGAATATGGTCTAAAACAGTTACAGAAATTTAACCAAGTTTTTAAGTAGAACTAATTGCTAAGGGAATTTAAATCTGTTCAAGTTGAGTTAAATGTCAATCAAAGAACAAGTGAAAGTGATTTTTAAAAACCACATTTTGTACATTTATACACAGAATTTCAAGATTTATAAGTTGAATTTAGTAGGTTAAGCAAAATCAGGTTTTCTACTTATGATTTCAATAAAATATTAAATTAAAACCTAGGTAACTGGAAAATCATCTTTTCCCCACACATTACACACTAAAAATCTTCACAGTGATGGGTGTGTGTGTAGGGCTTATATTGGATGTTGGATCAGAATGAGTAACACAATCAAAAGAAACACAAGTGGGCTGGGGATGTGGCTTACATGGTAGCGCGCTCGCCTGGCATGCGTGCGGCCCGGGTTGGATCCTCAGCACCACATACAAACAAAGATGTTGTGTCCGCCGAGAACTAAAAAATAAATATTAAAAAATTCTCTCTCTCTCTCTCTCTCTTTCTCTCTCTCTCTCTCTCTCTCTCTCTCACACACACTCTCTCTTTAAAAAAAGAAAAAAAAAAAGAAAAAAGATAAAAAAGAAACATAAGAGATGAAAAAGTGGCCCAGAAAGATACCCTAAGGATGCCCAGGTTCACAGCACAGCTGAGGTATAGCTTGTCAAAGTGGCTGTCAAGTCCATTGTCCAATAGGAAGACTGAAACAGACACACCAGCCTTTGAATTTGATTTTTTTTAAGTACAGAGTGTTAAACCCAGGGCCTCACACATTGCTAGGCACGTTGTCTACATACCATCCTTTAATTGTGAAAAACCAGCCTCTACCTCAGAGCAAAGCCTCTCCAAGAAAGGGACATCATCTTTGTCCTTGGAAAGACCCACAGAGCACTCCTAGGCACATTCCCACCCTGCTAAGTTGTTTATCTACAAATAACAGGAGAGATCTGCTGTGCCAGGTGTCCCTGACTCAGTCAGGCTAGGTGGGGATCCATAGCAACCTCCTAGCAGCCACCAATCAGCATGAGACAGGGAAATACCTGGGATGCCAGATGACCCTCCCAGTAGTTTATGGTGGTTGATAACATGTTGGGAAACCATGTAGTTCAGCATGTACACCCCTCTTGGCTTAAACCAATCATTCAAATGAATACCCCTTTTGTAGTGACCAATCACCCCTACCCAACTTGTTCCTGCCAGTGAATGTGCTAATCATGTTTTAGAGTTGTTATTTGATTTTCCCACGGTGTGTGATGATTTGCTAAGAGATGCTATGATGTATGTGGGGATCCCTGCCTTCTCCAAAGAATGTATAAAACTGCTACAAACCCTGGGCTCAGGGCCTCTCAGCGTCATCAGTTGCTGTGTGTGCGCACAATAAACACCTCTTTGCTGTTTACATGGATCTTGGTCTCTGGTGGTCTTTTTGGGGTCCAAAATTCAAGCATAACAATTGGAGAATCCCTAGAGCTCTAATATCCAGAGTATACAAAGAACTCAAAAAATTAAACAATAAGATAACAAATAACCCAATCAACAAATGGGCCAAGGACCTGAACAGACACTTCTCAGAGGAGGACATACAATCAATCAACAAGTACATGAAAAAATGCTCACTATCTCTAGAAGTCAGAGAAATGTAAATCAAAACCACCCTAAGATACCATCTCACTCCAGTAAGATTGGCAGCCATTATGAAGTCAAACAACAACAAGTGCTGGTGAGGATGTGGGGAAAAGGGTACACTTGTACATTGCTGGTGGAATTGCAATTTGGTGCAGCCAATTTGGAAAGCAGTATGGAGATTCCTTGGAAAGCTGGGAATGGAACCACCATTTGACCCAGCTATTGCCCTTCTTGGACTATTCCCTGAAGTCCTTAAAAGAGTGTACTATAGGGGTACTACCACATCAATGTTCATAGCAGCACAATTCACAATAGCTAGACTGTGGAACCAACCTAGATGCCCTTCAATAGATGAATGGATAAAAAAATGTGGCATTTATTTATTTTTATTTTTATTTTTTTAAATTAATTTTTATTGTAGGTTGTTCAAAACATTACATAGTTCTTGATATATCATATTTCACACTTTGATTCAAGTGGGATATGAGCTCCCATTTTTACCCCATATACAGATTGCAGAATCACATCAGTTGCACAACCATTGATTTACATATTGCCATTCTGGTGTCTGTTGTATTCTGCTGCCTTTCCTATCCTCTACTATCCTCCCTTCCCCCTCCCCTCCCCTCTTCTCTCTCTACCCTCTCTACTGTAATTCATTTCTCCCCCTTATATTTTTCCTCCTTTCCCCTCACTTCCTCTTGTATGTAATTTTGTATACCCCTGAGGGTCTCCTTCCATTTACATGCAATTTCCCTTCTCTCTCCCTTTCCCTCCCACCTCTCATCCCTGTTTAATGTTAATCTTCTTCTCATGCTCTTCGTCCCTATTCTGTTCTTAGTTACTCTCCTTATATCAAAGAAGACATTTGGCATTTGTTTTTAAGGGATTGGCTAGCTTCACTTAGCATAATCTGCTCTAATGCCATCCATTTCCCTGCAAATTCTATGATTTTGTCATTTCTTAATGCAGAGTAATACTCCATTGTGTATAAACGCCACATTTTTTTTATCCATTCGTCTATTGAAGGGCAAAATGTGGCATTTATACACCATGGAGTATTACGCAGCACTAAAAAATGACAAATCATGGCATTTGCATGAAAATGAATGGCATTAGAGCAGATTATGCTAAGTGAAGCTAGCCAATCCCTAAAAAACAAATGTCAAACGTCTTCTTTGATATAAGGAGAGCAACTAAGAACAGAGCAGGGAGGAAGAGCATGAGGAAAAGATTAACATTAAACAGGGACCAGAGGTGGGAGGGAAAGGGAGAGAGAAGGTGAAAAACCAGCCTCTATCTCAGAGCAAAACCTGTCCAAGGAAGGGACATCACCTTTGTCCTTGGAAAGACCCACAGAGCACTCCTAAGCACATTCCCACCCTGCTAAGTTGTTTATCTACAAATAACAGGAGAGATCTGCTGCGCCAGGTGTCCCTGACTCAGTCAGGCTAGGTGGGGATCCATAGCAACCTCCTAGCAGCCACCAATCAGCATGAGACAGGGAAATACCTGGGATGCCAGATGACCCTCCCAGTAGTTTATGGTAGTTGATAACCTGTTGGGAAACCATGTAGTTCAAGCATGTACACCCCTCTTGGCTTAAACCAATCAGTTCAAATGAATACCCCTTTTTGTACTGACCAATCACCCCTACCCAACTTGTTCTTGCCAGTGAATGTGCTAATCATGTTTTAGAGTTGTTATTTGATTTTCCAGAGGTGTGTGATGATTTGCTAAGGGATGCTATGATGTATGTGAAGTCCCTGCCCTCTCCAAAGAATGTATAAAACTGCTGCAAACCCTGGGCTCAGGGCCTCTCAGCGTCACCAGTTGCTGTGTGTGCACGTGGAGGACTGAGCTAGCTTGCAATAAACACCTCTTTGCTGCTTACATCGATCTTGGGTCTCTGGTGGCCTTTGGGAGTCCTGAATTCGAGCATAACGTAGGGAAATTGCATGGAAATGGAAGGAGACCCTCATTGTTATACAAAATTACATATAAGAGGAAGTGAGGGGAAAGGGAAAAAAAACAAGGGAGAGAATTGAATTACAGCAGATGGGGTAAGAGCGAAGATGGGAGGAGAGGGAAGGGGGGATAGTAGAGGATAGAAAAGGTAGCAGAATACCACAGTCACTAGTATGGCATTATGTAAAAACGTGGATGTGTAACCGATGTGATTCTGCAATCTGTATACAGGGTAAAAATGGGAGTTCATAACCCACTTGAATCAAATGTATGAAATATGATATGTCAAGAGCTTTGTAATGTTTTGAACAACCAATAAAAAAAATTGGAGAATCCTTTTAACAGAATTTAACTTCATCGTCACCGGCAAGACCTAACACTGGGGACAAGAAGGGTGGACTTTAGTAGAGACTGACAGCTACTGGCATATCCTAGAGATCCAGTGAATCTTAGGCACACAGCTAAACTGCTTTTTTCCAGCCTCTTGCTGTTAAGGTGGCCATATGACTGTTATCTAATGGAACCTGAGCATTCAGCCATACCAACCTCTGGATTGTGAAGCCAGATTTACAGATAGGTAGTTAGTGTAGTTAGGTAAACCAGGTCTAATATGAAGATGAATAAAATGAAGGCCATTATTGAAAATGGATACAGGAAACCAGAGCAGCACTTGGGGGAATTGAAATGTTAATGTCCCCAAGTCTTGGAGCCCATCCCAAGGAAATGTTAATCAAGCAGCTCTGGAAAATCAGGAGATGCTAATCCAAACCCTCCCTGCGCAGATTACTCCTTCATCCCACCTGTCCCACATTCTTTGTACCTTCCACCTAAATCCCATCACTGCAAGATAACAGAACAAAGGACAGGAATGCGGGAAAGCTGAAAGTAGACCTTAGCTATAAAAGAGGGAAGACCTCCCCCTTCCATGGATTCCACCTCTTGGGTCCCCTTCTTCCTCCGGGAGAAGTCTTTTCTGCTGTCCTTTAATAAAGCTTCAACTTTCCACTCTAAACTTGCCTCGGCGTGCTTCTCTGGTGTTATACTTCAGCATTGGGGAAGCAAGGACTAGCGGTAACAATTGGATAATCCTCTCAATGGAGTTTAGCTTCATAGTTATAGGCATAGTTTGCCTGATACTAAAACAAATATTATGGACTTTGGCTACACAGTTATACAGTCCCTTACCTGCAATTCTGAAATACACAAAGTTCTGAAAACCAAAACCCAAAAGCATTTATTCATAAATAATCAATACTATAATAAACACTTGAATGATTGTGTTGCCAAAATATATTTGTAGTAACACAGTCCTATTTCTATTATATTTCTGAGGCAATTTGTAGATTTCATCTTTATCTCAGAGTAAAAATTCGCATATTTTGCTGAAGTTTCAGTATGCTTAATTCTAGGGTTGTAACAGTGATCCACTTCACTTTTTGAATATAGCCCTCAATGCTTATTTTATTTTTTGTACCAGGGATTGAACTCAGGGGCACTCGACTGCTGGAGCCACATCCCCAGCCTTATTTTGCATTTTATTTAAAGACAGAGTCTCACTGAGTTGCTTAGTGCCTCACCCTTGCTGAGGCTGGCTTTGAACTCCTGTCTCAGCCGCCTGAGCTGCTGAGTCAATGCTTACTTTAAAAGAGACATATTTTTCTTTTCTTTTCCTCCCTCTCCCCTTCCCTAACTTGGGGGTGGGGAACATGATTACCTTGAGTTATCTGTCCTAGAGCACACACCCACCACAGAAAGGAACAGCAGAAGATCTAGAAGATCTAGGAAGTTACTATCTCCCAAATTAACAAGTGAATTTCAACACAATTATTATGGTGCACCTGGGACCCCCTCTCAGGGCACCAGGCACATAGCCTTTGAAGAGTTTTTCTTAAAGCCCTCTGTTTTTCCTGATAGACAGAATCACAATCTCTGGGACAGCTGTGCTTCTCCTTTACTAGCAAAGCAATAAAACTTCTTTTTCCTTTTTACCAAAACCATGTCCTCGTTATTGGATTGGCATCAGGGACAAGGACCGAGCTTTCCATGTGTACAGGAGATACACAATTAACATATATGAACATGTAATATACATAAAACATGTATTCATGTAGTAATTCATTACCTAATTAAAATCCCCAATGTCTGCATATCAAAGCATTCAAACATTCGTGGCCTCTAGAGTTTCAGATAAGGGACTATGAATCTAAGGAAACGTGGGTCTAGATTGTATAATGCATTGTCCTGAATTATGGGAACACTATTTGAATTAGAGACTCAGGCTACTTCCACTTGGTATCTCTGTATTTTCAATGAGGTTTCCAATGTCACTGTGCATGGATGGTTGGATCTTATTGGAAAGGGCAAGAGTCAGAGGACAGCATATGGTATTGAGAGCCACAGCATTTTGCCAGAAGGAGTGGTTGAGAGGTGACACCAGCAGCCATTAAGATGATGATAATTAAGTTAAGCTGTGTATAACTGCTGTGACTGGATGCTGCTGTATTGAAACAGGCTGTGTATTCAGTTGTATATAGACCCCTGCTGTCCGGCAATAGGGCTGCTCCTGTTGCCTCGGGCGCCCACTACTTTTGAGTTCTCACTGGAGTTCCCATTGAGTTCTTGCAGAGCCTGGTGGAGGGTGAGTGAGTTCCTGGGAAGCATGCGTAGAGTGCAGGTGAGAGTTAGGGCAATAAAGTAGTTCCTGTTTGAACCTACAAGTGCCTCGTGGCGACTTGGTTATTTTGTGCCCAGCCATACTGCAGCATTTGGTGGCCTGTGCGGGGGACACCTGAAGCTTTGGGGAAAGTGAAATTGCTCACCCCTGAGGGAGGGTGAGAGAATGAGTGACCATTTAAAAAAACAATGTGTTCTTGTTTTGATTTGTTTTGTTTTTGTTTCAAGCTGCCTGTCCCTAGAACTTTCTCAGGCAAACTGGGGAAAATGGTTGGCTCAAGGTTTGAAGTTGTTTGCCTCTGAGGAAGAGATAGAAATAGACCACAAATGCACAGGTCAAGAAAATAGAAAAATTGATACAACGATTTATTGTTCTGTTTTTGTTTCATTTTGCTTTGGTTTTGTTTTGTGTTAATCTTGTTGGGTTGCGTTATTTTTATAGCAGAAATATGGAATTAAAAATTAGTAAAAAACAAACCGAAAGAGTGTTAAGTAAATTGTTAGAGGAAGGAGGCACCCCAGTAAAATCAAGATCAGTTGGGCATATGTTGATACAATACAAAAATGTAGCCCATGGTTCATTAAAGAGGGGTTATTAAATATATCACAATGGAACCATCATGGTGAAGATTTAAAAAGGATAGAAAAGGAAAGCCCAGGAACTCTGCCAGTTGGCACATTACTGTTATGGACGTTGGTACAATCTTGTTTGCTTAGTCAAGGAGAAGACTTTCAGATCAAGTAAAAGAGAAGGTCTCTCAAGCTAGGCAGACAGAGGAAGAAAATTTAAAGGAAGAAAGGCTATCAGGGGAAAAGTTACAACAGGAGGCTGCTACTAACACCTTTCTATCACCAGAGGGCATAAGTGTCCAACCAACAGCTCCACCTATGGATACAACATATGCTGGGGGGCCCCCAACCCCCGTAGTTGATAGATGGGATCCTGAGACAGGACCTCAAAGATTAGCATGCCCTGTATTTGAGCAGGCAGGAGGGCAGTGAATTCACTGTGCTTTAGATTTCAAAACAGTGAAGCAGCTGAAAGAGGCTGTAACAACCTATGGTCCCCAAGCACCCTTCACTGTAAGTATGGTCAAATCCATTACCAACTTGGACATGACACCAGCAGATTGGACTAGTATGTGCAAAGCTGTGCTAAATGGAGGACAATATCTGTTATGGAAGGTTGCCAATCAGGAATTTTGCACGGAGACGGCTAGGCAAAATGCAGCAGCCGGTTATCCTCAGAGAAATCTAGATATGTTGCTGGGAAAGGGACTTTATGAGGGTCAGCAGCAACAAATTGGATATGATCCTGCCATATACTCACAAATTGCTGCAGATGCAGTTAGGGCATGGAAGACTTTACAAGGACATGGAGATTTATAAGGTCAATTATCTAAGGTAATACAAGGAGCTAATGAACCTTACGCTGAATTTGTAGATAGGCTTATTCAAATAGCTACCAGAGTTTTGGGGGATACAGAACAAGCAATGCCATTAATTAAACAGCTAGCCTATGAACAAGCAAATCGATGGTGCGAGGAGGTCATTAGACCATGGAGACATGAAGATTTAAACACATATATTAAATTATGTAAAGACATTAATGAACAGGGGCAAGTCTTGGCAGCTGCAGTACAACAGGCTTTAGGTGCCAGGCCAAAAACATGCTACAATTGTAGACAAACAGGACATTTTAGAAGGAGTTGCCCCATAGGAGGAGGGTTTAACAAAACTGAATATGATCAAAGGGGTAGAATACTGGGTATTTGCCCACGATGCCATAGAGGGAGACATTGGGCTAATGAATGCCATTCTCAAACCACCATAGAGGGTACTCCATTATCAAAAAACGGACAAGGACCAGTGTTTACCCACGATATCGTGGAGAAAAGAATCGGGTTCCATTGCCAAAAAACGGACAGGGGGGGCCCAATGCTCTGGGGCCCATGACCACAAATATATGGGGCAATGGAGGAACCCAGCAACACCATCAGGGTAGTGCCCAGGACACATTATCCATTAGATCCCTCATTAGACAAACCAGAGGGAGCGCAGGATTGGACATCTGTGCCTCCGCCAGAGCAGTACTAACTCCAGAGATGGGAGTTCAAATCATTCCCACAGGAGTAAAAGGACCTCTTCCCCAAGGAGCAGTAGGCTTATTATTGGGACACAGTTCTTCTACTCTAAAAGGACTTATGATAAGTCCTAGGGTAATTGATCCCGATTATGAAGGTGAAATAAAAATTATAGCCAGTTCTCCAAGGGGTATATCAGTAATTTCACCAGGAGATAGAATAGCACAGTTACTAATAATACCCAGCCTACATGATAAATTTTCCAGCCATACTATAGAAAGAGGTTCCAGGGGATTAGGCTTCATAGGTATAGATTGGGCTATGCTTTCTTTAAATTTAGATTCTCGCCCCATGCTAAAACTAAATATTCAAGGACATGAATTTAATGGGCTACTGGATACAGGTGCAGACCTTACCATCATCTCTCGTCAAGAATGGCCAAAACATTGTCCATTACAACAAGCCACTCAAACGCTTCGAGGCCTAGGAGTGGCAACTAATCCCCATAGAAGTGCAATGGTATTAGATTGGAAGGATCCTGAAGGATGTAAAGGAACTATACAGCCATATGTATTGGATCATCTTCCTATAAATTTATGGGGATGAGATGTCCTAGATCAATTAGGACTAACATTAACAAATAACATGAATCCAAATGCGCCCACTATTATGGCTAGACAAGGTTTTAGGAAAGGAGAAATATTAGGAGAACAAGAACAAGGTATAGCAGCACCAATAGAAATAGATCAAGGAACAGACAGACATGGGTTGGGTTTTCAGGAGGGGTCACTGAGACAATAAAAATTATTCCACTTTTCACTGAAGATGCCCCGAAATACTTTTTTGTTAAAAAATGGACTGAGAGAAGTTTTAGGTTCCCTGAAAACATTAGCAGGGAGCACAATAAACCTCTCCCAACTCCGGCCTCATCCAGTCTCAACATCGATCGATCACCAGATGTGGTACATTTGTCACAATGATGAACTGACTTTGAACCATTATTATTACACAAAGCCCATAGTTTTTATTAGGCTTCACTGTTGGTGTTATACATTCTCTGGGTTTTGACAAATATACAATGATGAATATCCACACAGTTTCATCACCCTGAAAGTCCTCTCTTCTCTGTCTATTCATACCTCCTCCCTGACCTCCATACGTTGGCAACAGCCGATCTTTTGACTATCACTATAGCTTTGCTTTTCCCAGAATGTCTTATAGTTGTAATCATATAGTATATAGCCTTTTTGGATTGGTTTATTTCACTTAGTAAATGCATTTATGCTTTTTCCATGTCTTTTCATAACTTGATAGCTCATTTCTTTTAAAATGTTGAGTACTATTCCATTCTATAGATGAATGAAGCAGAGTTTATTTGCTTATCTACTGAAGGACATCTTGGTTGCTTTCAAGTTTTGGCAATTATGAATAAAGATATACAAGCATTTGTGTAGATGTGAGTTTTCAGATTATTCGGTTAGATGCCAAGGAACATGATTGCTGGATTGTAGAGCAAGATTGATTTGTTTTGTAAGGAACTGCCAATATGTCTTCCAAAGTGGCTGTACCAAATGTAGTCCCACTGGTAATGAGAATGTCTGTAGATCCACATCCTTGCCAGTATTTGGTGCTGACAGTGTTTTGGATGTTGACCTTCTGATAGGTATGTAGTAGTATCATATTGTTGTTTTAACTTGTATTCCCCAATGACATATGATGTTGAGCAACTTTTCGAGGTACAATATGAGACATAAGCATAGGTAGAAAGAAGACATGGAACAAAACAGGAGCGGCCACTATTAAAAGTCCACATTTAAAGGTTACTCACATATTTTGATCATAAATAGCACTATTAAATCAGTCATTAGACCTTATCTGCAGGTCCGTAAGTAACTTGTTTCCTGACCTAGACCTAAAAAACCAACCTAAACAAACAGGTTCTAGAATGCCTTTGCTCAACAAGTAGGTATTTTTCTAGTTTTACTTTTAGGACCTGGTTACTTACTCTATATGTCATACTCTTGATCAAATCCTCAATGTTACACCAACATAGTACTGTCTAAGTTCACAAAGCTGAATAATAAAACACCCTCATGGAAAAAGGGATTTTTCATCAAAAACAAAGAAGAAAATAACCCTGAATAGGTAATGGTTAACATGTACAGTTACCAACATGAAGGAAGGCTAAAAATACCTTCTTACAATGTATCTCTGTACTATGGATTTTATATATGTAAATATGCCTAGCTAAGATGTATCTGGCATGTTCCTTTCTAACACCTGCATTCTATCCTGTCTTTCAGAGTATGTACCTCTTTCTTTCTCACCGGTTCCTCATTTTGACCTGTCCTTAAATTCTCTTCTGTGATGATGTCAAGGGCTCTGATGGCTTGTGTTGAGGTCTACCTCCCTTTTGAGGGACCTCCTCAGGATCCCTGTCCTGGTGACATTTTCATATTTCTATTTGACATGTGTATATTTCTTTGGTGAGGCTGGCCATGTCTGTAGCTTTTTTGGTCTTTTCAGGTATTTTGTTTATTTTTACTTTGGATTGTTTGTTTTCTTCTTGTTACATTTTAAGAGATCTTTTTATATTTTGTACAGCAGTACTTAATCATGTATGAATTTTGCAAATATTTTCTCCAAGTCTGTGGCTTTCTTCTCATTGTCTTGAAGTAATGCTTTTTAGTATCAATGAATATATAAGTCCCACAGGAAGCTAGGTAAGGAAGCAGGGTAAGGGCAGCCTGTTTTACAAGAAACTCACAGGTAGTGGTACTGTGATAATGGCACTGGTAAGATTAAGCCCTGGCAGGGGATTTAAAGAGAATGTAAATATCAAGGTAAATGCCTAGTACCCATGTAATAAGGAATTAGGAAATTAGCCTAAGGATTTGTGCTTAAGAGGTGGTAAATACATGCTGAATTATTGAATTGAAATGAACAATGAGACTGGCTTTTATGCAAGGTGTCTGATGCTGCGGACAACATGACATTCACAATTTAATATTGTAGATTTTAGAGACAAGGACTTTTAGAAATTTTTAAAATTTTAGATTTCTAAAAGTCTATCCTTCCTTCCTTCCTTCCTTCCTTCCTTCCTTCCTTCCTTCCTTTCTACCAGGGATTGAACTCAGGGGCACTCAACCATTTTGTAGTTTATTTAGAGACAGTGTCTCACTGAGTTGCTTAGTGCCTCGAAGTTGCTGAGGTTGGCTTTGAACATGCAATTCTCCTGTCTCAGCCTCCCAAGCCACTAGCAGTGCTTGGCTGTGGTAATTTCTTTATAGCTGCAATAGAAAAGTAATACATGCAATAATATAGCATTCTGGGTTTAGTTTTTTTTTTGTTCAGGTGTAGATGGACACAACACAATGCCTTTATTTTTATGTGGTACTGAGGATCGAAACCGAGTCCTACCCGTGCTAGGTGAGTGCTCTACCGCTGAGCCATAATTCCAGCCCTACTTCTTTTTTTGAGATAGTGTCTTGCTAAATTGCTTAGACTGGCTTTGAAATTGTGATCCTCCTGACTCAGCCTCCCAAATTTCTGGCATTACAGGCATGGGCTAGTGTGTCTGGTGATTTTTTTTCTTGAACACTTTGGAAAAGTTGTCTCATTTCTTTCTGGCTTCCATAGTTTCTGATGAGAAGTATAAAATATGATGTTATGTGTACTTTCCCCCCACCCCAAAGATGTAATTTTTCTTTGGTTGTTTTCAAAAGTTTTTTTTTTTTTTAAGTTTTCAGAAGTTTAATTATGTATCTTGGTATGGATTTGAGTTAACTCTGTTTGGGATTTGCTAATCTTCTTTAATCTATAGGTTTATATTTCTTGCCAAATTTGAGAAACTTAGCTGTTATTTCTTTGAGTAACTTTTAGCCCTACTCTTTTTCCTCTCCGTCTAGCATTCTGATGATATAAAGGTTAGCTCTTTTGTTTATAGTTCCAAAGGCCCTGAGGTTCTATTTTTTTTCCCTGTAATGTGTGACTAGATAATTTCTATGGTTCCATTTTCTAGTTCACTGATTTTTTTTTTTCCTCTGTCCCATCCATTCAATTGTTGAGCCTATCCACTGAACTTTTTATTTTGGTTATTGTATTTTTCAGTTTTAAAAATTCCATTTTTGGGGCTGGGGATATAGCCCAGTTGGTAGAATGTTTGCCTTGTATGCACAAGGCCCTGGGTTCAATCCCCAGAACTTTCTTTGCTGAGAAAATATGACTTTTGTTTGTTTGAAGTGTGTTTGTAATTGTTTAATGTAGCATTTTTAAATGATAGTTACCTTCAAAGAATGCTAATATGCCAGGTATGGTGGCCCATACCTGTAAAACCAATGGCTTGGGAGGCTGAGGCAGGAGGATTGTGAGTTCAAAGCCAGCCTCAGCAATAATTTAATGAGGACCTAAAGCAAATTAGGAAGACCCTGTCTCTAAATAAAATATAAAAAGGGGGCTGAGGATCTGGCTCAGTGGTTAAGTGCCCCAGCACAAAAAAAAAAAATTACATTCTCTTTAAATCCCCTGCCAAGGTTTAATTTTACCGATCCCTTTGCCAGTGCCATTACCACAGTACCATCACCTATAGTTATGTCATCTTGGAGCTGGCATACACTGGTTGACATTTTTCCACTCGAGAGTGTTAGGTAGTAGTTAGTAGTGAACAGTGAAATATGAGCCAATAACACAGCAGGGTTGTGAGACTTCTTTGAATTGCCTTTAATGAACAATCTAGTAGCTTGTAGAAAAATAACAGGTACACTAACCCTGAGAATAAACACATGGGGACAAACAAAAGCCAATTAATAAATGTTAAGAAGCAAAGAGCAATGGGGCTAACTCCTGGCAGGGTCTATTGCTTCACTGTAAAGTTAGGATTTATAGCCACAAGTTTTTTAATGTATTTCAGAAGGGAAATTTCATTAATAGTGCAAGTACATTAAGATGAAGTCTGGGTTCACTTTGGTGACACATACCTATAATAACAGCGACTGTCTTGTATAAGTTGCTGTCATTTTACTGCTAGGGAAGGTTGAGGCAGGAGGATCACAAGTTCAAAGCCAGCAATTTAGCAAGGTTCCAAGCAACTTAGTGAGACACTGTCTCAAAATAAAAAGGATTGGGGATGTAACTCAGTGGTTAAGCGCCCCTGGGTTCAATCCTTGGCACCCCCCACCCCCCCAAAAAAGGTGAAATCTGCTTGGTCATTGACACCAGCACCTGCATTACCATAGCATTGACTTATACAAGAAGCCCTCCTGAATGGGATGGTTACCATGACAGTTCTGGAGATGACCAAGTAAGGTCAAAACTCTCCTGCCCTATGTGAAAGAGGAGATCAACATCTGATTAGTGAACACTACAGAAGGTAGGCCCCAGCTCTCATGGCAAGCTGTAAATTTGGAAGTAGCATTGTTTTGTTTGTCATTCCCTGCTTGGAGATGACCCACTCTTGAGAATATTCTTTGCTTGAGCCTAACTTTACTTTCACCCCTAATAAAATTCTCTTGCTTGACTTTTTGAGTCTGACTTTAAATTTTTATTCTTCGGGACACAAGAACCTTCAACTCCTCACTCTTCTGTGACAAGAAGTTCTGGTTCTTGGTATAATGAAGGATTTTTGATTGAAAACCAAACATTTGTGCACCATGCTATGAGACTCTGGGTTTTATTTAAGGCTTCTATTTTAATTGCATTATAAAAAAATATTTATTTATTTTTTTAACACCACTTTGACAGGAAAAATAAACTGCCAGGTGGAAGTAGAAGTCCAGCTTCCCTATTTGGCCTTGGGTCTTAGATCCTGCTCCTCACATGGTCTGCACTACACTACTGGGGGTTGAGGAGCCTTATTACTGGCCTGGGGGATGACATCCTAGTTCTCTACTTGGCTTTCTCTGATACCACCCCAGGGTGGACATTATGGTATATTAGTACAGTCTTGTGACGATAGAAATCTAGGGTCCCCTCTAGATCTTAGCTGAGTTTGTGGGTGGGATCATTTTCATTTGGTGTTTTGGTAGAGCAGAGTGGTTATTGTCTAGAAGTTTCTGTCTTGAAGGCAGAAACTTTGAAGGCTGCCCCTTTCATGGTTCTTTGGTTAAAGAGAGCAATCTTTTTCTGAAGCTTATTTTGCCTGTGCATGTTAGCATTTCAGGTTGCAGATCTCTCTAGCACCCAGTCTGGGATATATGAGGCAAAAATAAAATCTAGGGAACTCACATATTGTTTCTGGGATCCTATGGTCCTAAGTCTATCTATTTTCATTTATTCACCTTTGAATCATCCTCTCCTCCTCCTCCTCCTCCTCCTCCTTCTTTTTCTTCCAATGTAGATAGATACAATATTTGTATTTATTTTTATGTGGTGTTGAGGATTGAACCCAGTGCCTTACATGTGCAAGGCAAGTGCTTCACCCCAGCTTCCATCCACCTTTAAATTTTCTTATGTTTTTTCTGCATGTACTGTCCATACATGTCTATGTGTATTTTACATACATAGTCATATGTAATGGGAGTAATAGAGAAAAGTTTGTCTGCTCTATCTTCCCCAAAGCATAAGTCTTCCCAAGACACACACACACACACATACATAGCTTATCTGTATTTTCTAGAGATATTAGATGAAAAATCCTGAAAAGGGCATAAAATCACTCATTTAGGCATAATATTCACAACTCAAAAAACTTGATTCCTTTTTCTTTCCTCCTTTCTCTTCTAAGGACCTTACAGTGACTCTACCTCTTAAAGGTTCCACAATACCTCTTAATACAATGGGAGGTTTCCAACACACAAACAATTGGGGACACACTCAAGCCATATCCAAACCATAGCAGTTTGTGTTTCTTCACAATCCATATGTTGAAACATAAACTTCAGCCAGGGGTGGTGGCTCATGCCTTTAATTCCAGCTACTCAGGAGTCTGAGACAGGAGGATTGTGAATTAGGAGCCAGCCTCCATGACTTAGTAAGACCCAGATGTAGCTTAGTGGTAAAGTGCCCAGGGTTTAGGAGGAGAAGGAGGAGGAGAAGGAACCTAACTCCAATGTATACGATAGACTAGGAAGTGGGGACTTTGAGAGGTGATTAGGAGGATTCTACCCTCATGAATGGGATTAGTGCCCTTATGAAGAAGATCCCAGGGAGGTAGCTAGTCTCTTCCTCCTTCTGAGGATGCAGTAAGAAGATTAGGAAGCAAGGACCTCACCAGATACTGAACCTGCTGGAGTTTTGATTTTTGACTCATTAGCTTCCAGCACTGTCAGAATAAGTGTTCATTGGTAAATTTCCCAGTCTAAGGTATTTTATTATAGCAGTTTGGATGGGTTAAGACATAGGGGTAAAGGGAATATACATTACAGTCTTTGTTGCTATCTGGGGAGATTCCATGATGGGTGGCAAGGAATGGAATTACTTTGAACTCAAACCCTGGTGTGTAGTGTTGGATATACCTGGGTATATCGAGATATTACTATTCTGAACACTTTTAAAGCAAACTGAGATTTGTCCATATATATTTAGGTAGGTCCAGCTTTGGGATTTGTTGCATCTCACCACATATACATCTTTCTTCCTTTGCCTATCACAACTACTGAGGCTGAAAAGAGGAATGGGTAATCATGACCAGCAAACCCTTCCAAGTGGATACATTTGAAGATTGTACTTTGATGTGCAATTCCTAGAGCTTTGAAAGATCAGTGACTCTGCATCTTTGTCATTAAAAAACTGAAGAATCAAACCAGATGGGATGGTCTTCCTTTTCTCACACCTTCTCCAACAGAAATGAATGTAGAATTGAACACTTATAAAGAAATGGATTTACTTAAGTGAAACTGTGAAAGAAATTATTGCACCTAAATGAGATGATATGTTAAATTTTAACTCATGAGTTGGATTTCACTATCGGTTCAGGAAATGACCTTAGGGGATCTATGACACAATATAAAGCATTTACCTCTAAAAAGGGGCTGAGCATGTTCTTTAGTGACTCAGATGGCATTGCCATGGGAATAGGTAGCCCCTGAATTCTGCATTGAATCTCTTTTAAGTACCTGTACCATGATTCCAAATGAAGGCAACTTTACCTGACTCAATAAATTTGGTTTCCAGAGATGTGTGACTTTATGAGCTAAAATATTTAATGTTTAAGAAAATCTGATGGACCAATCTTCAGTTTTGGAAGTAAAGTTTTAGATTTTTGACTTTCAGAGGACTAAGAGAATTTGATTAATATTTATAAGTGTCGTGAGGGGGCAAAATTGCGACGCATGTAGTCGAAGGGAGAAATAAAGAATGTTCACATGCTTCTGCCCCTTTCAATGCTTCATTCACTCAAATTATTCAATATAGTTTCACTCTATAGGTTCTTAATCAAGAAAACGACAATCCTTAATGCTAGATACTGCAATAGACATACTCAAATTACAGCAAACAGTTCTAGATTAATTAATTCACAGCAAAAATTTTAGATTAATTCTAAGCACTGCAAATCACACTTAATCATGATAGGCTAACGACAGACATTTCCTCTGAAGGCTAAGTTCAAAAGTCTGAAGCCTTAGGCCTTATGTCCAGCAGATGCACACTCACTCAGACCACAGTGATCAGGTCCGGAACTAAGGAAGGCTTTTCCTGGCGTGGAGTGGACAACTGGTTGAGGAGAGGGTCGTAGGAAGAAGTTGTGGCTCTCACCAAGGTCCAGAAGAGGCGGTAGAGTTTGAGAGCAGTGAGGATCACACAGAGGATCAGGAAACGATGACAAGTGATGGGATGTCAGGTTCTCATCAGGCTCTCCAGCTCGAGTGCATCCTTGTTTCGGCTGGCTGAATCCCTGTTCATTTGCTCTATTATTTATACTAAATTTTGGGGCTTTTTGAACCCCTTTCAATCCTTATCAGCTACCACTGGATTTCTCAGTGACATCCTTTACCCTGGGGTCAGAATCATCTGGTCTGGAGGTTTCCACCCTGATCTTCTCACCTTTCCCTTTTATCAGGCGAGGACAGCCTGCCAGGGGCTTCACTCTGTTTATCTGGGTGAGGAGAAGGAACTTGTTTGTGGCCATACTGGAGGGCTCTGTGGTGTGCCGGGTGAAACTGCAGGTTTTGTTTTGCTCGAATTCGGGACCCCAAAAGACCACCAGAGACCCAAGATCGATGTAAGCAGCAAAGAGGTGTTTATTGCGAGCTAGCTCGGTCCTCCACGTGCACACAGCAACTGGTGATGCTGAGAGGCCCCGAGCCCAGGGTTTGCAGCAGTTTTATACATTCTTTGGAGAAGGCAGGGACCCCCATATACATCATAGCATCTCTTAGCAAATCATCACACATCGCGGGAAAATCATAAAACAACTCTAAAACATGATTAGCACATTCACTGGCAGGAACAAGTTGGGTAGGAGTGACTGGTTACTACAAGAGGGGGATTCATTTGAACTGACTGGTTTAAGCCAAGAGGGGTGCATGTGCTGAACTACATGGTTTCCCAACATGTTATCAACCACCATAAACTACTGGGAGGGTCATCTGGCATCCCAGGTATTTCCCTGTCTCATGCTAATTGGTGGCTGCTAGGGGGTTGCTATGGATCCCCACCTAGCTTGACTGAGTCAGGGACACCTGGTGCAGCAGATCTCTCTTGTTATTTGTAGATAAACAACTTAGCAGGGTGGGAATGTGCCTAGGAGTGCTCAGTGGGTCTTTCCAAGGACAAAGATGATGTCCCTTCCTTGGACAGGCTTTGCTCTGAGGTAGAGGCTGGTTTTTCAGTTTCAAACTGGAGTTTTAAAAATGGTGTTGCTTAAGCTCAGGCCTAAGGCCATCCTCACTATAAGTTTGATTTATTGGATTTATACAGTTGAATAAGGCTTTAGAAAGATTTTGTCTAATGAGCTTATTTGCCCTGTCAGGTATTTAAACTGCCACATTAAGCCAGGCATGGTGGCTAATCCCAGTGTCTCGCGGGAGGCTAAGGCAGGAGGGTTGTAAGTTCAAAACCAGCCTCAGTAATTTAGCGAGACCCAGCCTTAAAATAAAAAATAACAAGGGCTGGGGATGTGGCTCAGTGGTTAAGTGCCCCTGTGTTCAATCCCTGGTACCAAAAAAAGGAAACAAATCTGGGCATGGTGGCCCATACCTGTAATCCAAGCAGCTCAGGAGACTGAGGCTGGAGGATCACAAGTTCAAAGTCAGCCTCAGCAAAAATTGAGGTGCTAAGCAATTCAGTGAGACCCTGTCTCTAAATAAAATACAAAATAGGGCTGGGGTTGTGGCTCAGTGGTTGAATGCCCCTGAGTTCAATCCCCAGCACCACTCTCACTAAGAAAAAACAAACAAACAAACAAACCAAACCAAACAAAATGAAACAAATAAAGTGCAGTGTTTCAAAAATACTAGAAAATTTAGCTTTTATTTTTTAAAAGGAAAGTACAGCTTTGTGTTTAAGGGGATTGACACTGGAGCCAGACTGTCTAGGTCAAAGATCATTAAATGATGGCCTCCTATTTGTTTTTGCACAGTTGACAAGCTAAAAATGGTTTTGACATTTTTAAATGGTTGAAAAACTTGAAAAGAATATTTTGTGACATGTGAAAATCACATAAAATTCAAATTTCAGTGCTCATAAAAAGTTTTGTGAGCACTATCATGAAACAACAGTACAATAAAGTAGTTGTGATAGACACTGTATGGACTGCAAAATCAAATGTGTTTACTATGCGACCCTTTAAAGACAATGTTTGATGATACTGGCCTAGGTTCAAATCCCAGCTTTGCTATTCACTACCATAGCCCTTGGCAAATCACTTCAACCTATGTTTCAGTTTCCTCATCTGTAAAATGGGAATAAGAATTATTATTAATGGTTATTATGATGATTACATAAATAAACATTTGAAAAGTGTTAAAAATGCTTGGCACATAGTAAGTGTGATGTAAATTCTTTTTTTTTAAAAATAGTTTTATTTTATTTATTTATTTTTTTGTGGTGCTGAGGATCAAACCCAGGGCCTCACATTTGCTAGGCGAGCGCTCTGCCGCTGAGCCACAACCCTAGCCCCAAGTGTGATGTAAATTCTTAAAATTAGAGAAATTTAACCTGTTAAGCTTGAATTATCCAAATATTAATTAAAGAATAAATAAAAATTATTTTATAAAAATTACTACTTTTATGGATAGAATAAGAATTTAAAGTTGAACCTGATTAACAAAATGTAGAATTTCAAATCTAGATCTTAAATAAATTAAATATTAAACATCCAAGTAGCTCTATTAGTCCTTTCCCAGCACCTCTGGGATGGCGGGCCAGGGTTTGTGAACAATTCTTTGGTCTAGATCAACATTCTCTGTTCCTAATCAATAAGTAAGACTTCTCTAAGATTGGGAGACTGTGTCCTATGGTAGTTGGGTTTTTTTTTTTTTGGTACTAGGGATTGAACTCGGGGGCACTGGAACACTGGGTTGCACCCCCAGCCCTATTTTGTATTTTATTTAGAGATAGGATTCACTGAGTTGCTCAGTGCCTTGCTTTTGCGAGGTTGGCTTTGAACTTGCGATCCCCTATAATAGTTTGGTATCTGGATTTAAGCCTGGATTGAAGTTTGACCTCCTAGATATCTGATTTTGGGCAAGTCTTATTTTAAAGCAGGGTAGCAATATCTGTTTCGTAAAGGTATTATGAAGGTTAAAAATGCTGATGCACATAAGTGCTGAGTGTAACACCTGGTTTTTAATTACCATCCCATAAACATCAATAATTATTATTGCCATTATTCCAAGAGCTGGCCACAGAGTGAATTACTGCTAATTGATTGCTAAACTCCTAGGACAGCAGCAGTTTGTGTATAGTGTGGTTTGAGCAACACTGGGAAGCCCTCTCTGGTTGCCTTGATGTTCTGAAATTCTACCATATCATATGCCTTCAGTTAAGTAGTGCTTTTCTGGAATCCTCTCTTTTAAACGAATATAGGCACTAGGCATTTTCCTTATGATGGCATCTTGGGAACAAGGGACACACAAGAGATGGGATTTGTGATCTCCAGGAGAAAGGGAATAGACAGATCAGGGCCTCAGAGAAGATGGCGAAAAAAATAAGGAAGAGCGGAAATGTTGCACAATCTTCTATCTTGCTTAGAATCCCAGTTTCCCTAAGGTGTGAGAGCAGCTTTCATCTTTGCAGGGATGAATTCACACAGTCACGCCTCTTCGGCCCTTAGGGCGTCCACCTTTGAAATCTACAAGACAGCCAGCCCTGCCTCAGGGCGCCATCTGCTGTCTCCTTGTCTCCTCTCGCGCAACCCAGACGGCCAGGTACTTTGCCTTTCTGGGAGTTCATCCACCAGCAACTCTGAACCTCTTCTTCCCTCCTTCATGACACCAAAACTCCCTTGGTTTTGGACCCAGGTGAGATATGAGGGTTTGTTTCCCAGTGACCTTCTGGTTTGACACCCGAGCTATTCTCTAGCAGATGGTGAAGCCTGAGGCTCAGGCTCATATTCCGTGATTAAAAGTATTTCTTGCCTCTTGTTGCTGCTTTTACAGTCCGGAGCAGCACGAATAAGGCCATCATGTCCTTGACCAGTGTTGAGGCAGGATGCAGGGGAGAGGAGTGACTCACTGTGCATCTTTCCTATACGCTACCAGCTTGAGGTCTGAGGATGCGTTAGACCCTATTTTGGTCCAGAATTTTTCATCATCCAGAGCTATTTTCCCGATTACGCAGAAGTGGCTGAGAAATTGGGGACAGGCCTCTGTCTCCATGGAAACTGTTACACTGCCCTATGGGAGCAAATTGGAAGGGGTGGGGAGCAAGTCTGGGAGGTTAGAGATCCCCGGAATCCCGCGTGTTAGGGTATTTAACTGGACTTGGGAAGATCCGTCAGAAGGGAATTTAGAGGAGACTTAATGGAAGAAATTGATGGTCAGAAAAAGCAGAAAACCACTTGGGTTACAGTGTACTCCCTGAGAAGAGGCAGGATAAGCTGAACCCAGAATTCTGCAACCTCGTCTTTACCCTAAAGCCTCAGACCCTCTTAACTCCATTTCGTTTTGAGTTTTCCAGTCCCTTTGGAGCGCTTCCACAGCGATTCTACAAGACTTCCCCTTTAAAGAGCTCTACCCCTTTAAGATTCACGGCTCCTCCGGTCACGCTGTCGCAGTCCTAAGGCCCCGCCCCTCAGGCAGCTTCCGCAGGGCCTCGGCCGCAGAGCGGCGGTCACTGCCCCTTTAAGCCTGAGCCCCGCCCCTTCCCTTTCCCCTCCCCCCCATCCCGCACCAGGTGCCCCCACGGGTCGTGCTGCGAGGCGCGCGGCGGTGAGCGCTGGGCCCCGAGGGGCGTGCGGACGCATCCCGGGGCTCCCCTCGCCCCTGCGGTGGCCTCTGAGATCCCAGGGGGCGGGGCTGGAGCGGCGAGCCGGCGGCAGTGATGGGGTGGTCGGGAGCGCGGGAGGGGTGGGCCGGGGTCGGGCCGAGCGGGGGAGGAGCTCAGGTGATTTGGGGAGAAAGGAACGGCCTCCCGCAGTACTCACCCGACTAAAGGGGTGCGGGGGACCGGTTTACGGCCAGGCGGCGTTTCCATCCCCCTGCCCAGCCAGTGTCTCAGTCAAGTCTGGTTGATGAGGCCGTCCCCCGTATTCCTCCGGTGTCCAGGCCCCTTTGTGGGGGGCGGCTGTTGGCCTGTCCTGCCCCTGAGATCGCTGTGGTGAAAGCTGCTGGAGAAGCCTAGGCTGAAGGTGGTGGCTTTTGAGGGGGGCGCCAGTAGGGTACCGGCTCCCTTCGGACTCCTGGCAGAGGTGGGGGTCATAGCAAAAGGCACCGGGGTGGAGGGTGGTCAGTGGTGGGCCACCTGGCCCATGTGGGATAGATGTCTGCCCACCTCCTCTAGATAACTTGTTGTGTTGTGGTTTGGAGAAGGGTCTGGCCTGGGGACCTCAGTTCCAATACTACTCTGTCCATCAGAGAGCTGGCGGTCACCATGGCAATGCGGGAGCTGGTGGAGGCTGAATGCGGGGGTGCCAACCCGCTCATGAAGCTGGCCGGCCACTTCACCCAGGACAAGGCCCTTCGGCAGGAGGGATTGAGGCCTGGCCCCTGGCCTCCTGGAACCCCAGCCTCTGAGACGGTGAGTGTTCCAGTGGTGGAAATTCTCCAGTAGGGCTGGGATGGAGGGTCTAACTGTATACTTTAGAATAGCCTCTTTCTCCGTTGTGTTGCAAGTGATACTAGTTACCACTTAATTGCACTGTACTAAGCACTGTGCATCTTTAGATGAAAGCAACCATTTTATAGATGAAGAAACTGAGGCTCCGTAAAGGCTTTGACTTGCCTTTAGGTCATATAAATGGGAGAGCTGGAATTTGGCTTTCTTATGTTTGCTTGTGTGTCTGTGACCTTCATCACTGTACCCTATTGCCTCTCTTTCTTTTCTTAGGTCTCCAAGCCTTTAGGAGTAGCCTCTGAAGATGAGGTAAATTTACCAGTTCTTTTTCTGCTCCATTGTTCTCTTGCCCATTGTTGTTTTTCACCCTTAAACTTAGTTAATCCATATTTCAATCTTTGGACTCTCCTGACCAAATTTGCTTGGTAGTGTTTTTTTTTTTTTTTTGTATTCTTTGTTTTCAAATCTGTGGAATGAAAATTTCTCCCTTTGTGTCTCCAGTTTCTGTTTATCTTTTTTGTATCTGACATCAGTATCTACATCCAATGGACCCTCTCTCTTCTGGGGCCTCCTGATCCCAAGGTTTCATTTCACCATCTCTCTTGTGACAGTTGGTGGCTGAATTCCTGCAGGACCAGAATGCACCACTTGTTTCCCGAGCCCCCCAGACCTTCAAGATGGATGACCTCCTGGCAGAGATGCAGGAGATTGAACAGTCAAATTTCCGCCAGGCTCCCCAGAGAGGTGGGTTCCAGTGAAAGGTACAGGGGTGGACAGGCTGATGAGAGGGGAGATCACTATTTTCCATGCA
Source organism: Callospermophilus lateralis (assembly GCF_048772815.1). NCBI lineage: Eukaryota > Metazoa > Chordata > Mammalia > Rodentia > Sciuridae > Callospermophilus > Callospermophilus lateralis. Next base: position 71,726,891 of record NC_135308.1, read on the forward strand.
GGCAGGGCCAAGGGTATTCCATATGTAGTGAATTGAGATTCAGAGGAAAAAGAACAGTGTTTTCCTGTGCATTCAGGGTTCCTTAAGCATTGTGCTGACAAATATATTAATTTCCCTATTTCTTAGTCTTCTCTGTTTCTTTTAAGCCCCTGGTGTGGCAGATTTGGCCTTATCTGAGAACTGGGCTCAGGAGTTTCTTGCAGCAGGAGATGCTGTGGATGTAACTCAGGATTATAATGAGACTGACTGGTCCCAAGAATTTATCGCTGAAGTTACAGGTGAGGCTTATCATGGGGAAAAAAAATCTATAATAGTACTTATGGGGCAATTAAAATTCTATACTATTTTCCTAATTCCTCTTAGGATACACAGTGATTTTGTCCGCTTAAGACTTTTCTGGCTTCTTGACTAATTTTTACAAGACATTGGACCTGATTTCCCTTAGAATAGAGATCTTATTTTGAATTGGATAAGCAATTTTGTATATAGAGAGAATGAAGTTTTAGGCCTACCTCTTTATTATCTAGAACTTTATTACTGTAATTTAGTGGAGAGGAGTCGGAGATTGGAAGGATGGCCCAGGAGAAGAGAAATACTCACCACAGCACCTGGGATTCTGGTGTTAAGTCATCATGTACAGAACTGGGGTTTTGTAAGTATGATTGTGGAGTTCAGTGACCCAAAGAACAATAGGCCTTCTTTATCTGTGGGTTCCTCATCTTGGCTTCAGCCAACTGCTGATTGAAAATATCTTGGAAAAAAAATTATATCTGGTTGCTGGGCACAGCTAAGCATGCCATAATCCCAGTGGCTTGGGAGGCTGAGGCTGGAGGATCACCAGTTCAGAGCCAGCTTCAGCAACTTGGTGAGACCTGTCTCAAAATAAAATATTAAAAAAAAAGGTCTGGGGATGTGGCTCACTGGTTAAGTGAACAGTTTAATACCTGGTACCAAAAAAAAAAAAAAAAAAAAAGTATAGACTACAGACTTTTTTCCCTTATCATTGTTCCCTCAATAGTATAATAGTATAACAAAGATTTACATAGCATTTATGTTACATTAGGCATTATAATAATCTAGAGATGATTTAAAGTATATGGGATGTGAATAGGTTTTATGCAAATTCTATGCCATTTTATTTTGAGAGAGGAGCAGATTTTGTGGGACAGAGGGGGGCCTAGAGCTACTACTCCCTTATGGACACTGATAGGTGTACTATACGTGGTCTTGAAGGACAAAGACCATTCCCTGATGTAAAAATTTTTAATAATAGCTAATATTTACTTTCAGTGTTCTAGGCTTTGTTTTTTAAGTGTTTGGTATACATTATCTAACCCCATGAGAACCCCAAGTTCTAGTTACTGTTTTTAATCATATTTTATAGATAAGAAAACTGAGGTTTAGAGGTAAAGTAACTTGCTCAAGGACATACAACTTTCTAAGTGGTAGAGTTGAATTTGACTCAGGGTTTGACAGATTCTAGTTCTTATGGGTTCAACTGTTAAACTCTCCTGTCAGGCCTACAGTTCATGTATTTATTTTTTTGGTACTAGGGATTGAACCCAGGGGTGCTTTACCACTGAGTTACATGCCCAGCCCCCTCCTTTTTTGTTTTTTTTAAATTAGTGTTTAGATAAGGTTTTGCTAAATTATTGAGGTCCTTGTAAAGCTACTGAGGCTGGTTTCAAACTTGAGATCCTCTTGCTTCAGCCTCCTGAGTTGCTGGGATTACATGCCTGTGCCACTGTTCCTGGTCCCAGGCCTGCAATTTACTTTCTTTATTCTTGCTTGGCTACTGGCCTCAGGGCCTCACTCCAATTTCCTCTCTGAAAGCATCTATTGCTCATTGTATCCATTAGGATTGGTTCATCTCCCAGTCTGATTAGGGACAGGGAGAAGGACTGTTTTTTCAGCTTTCTTCTTCCTGATTGTTTATATAGAGAGAAGCACTGCCCTTTTTTTGCTTTAAGAAATCAAGAATAGCCAGACATGGTGGTGCATGCTCTTAATCCCAGCAGCTCAGGAGGCTGAGACAGGAGGATCACGAGTTCAAAGCTAGCCTCAGGAACGGTGAGGCCCTGAGCAACTCAGTGAGACCTTGTCTCTAAATAAAATACAAAATAGGGCTGGGGATGTGGCTTAGTGATTGAGTGCTCCGGAGTTCAATCCCTGGTACCCCACCCCCTCCCCCCCCAAAAAAAAGAATCCCAAAATGTAACAATAAAGCTCACCTTTTTAGATGAGGAAACTGAGATTCAGGAAGGGTAAATACTTTGTCTAAAACCATTCAGTAACAGATAATATTCAAACTCATGTCTGTTTGACTTTAGGCTCCATACTTTTGATAACTGTTCTGCTGAAAATGAGACTGTTCCTTGTGGAATTGTTAAAATCTGAGCTTTGACAAAGACCTTCTGTCAGAAACTTTCAGGTTTTTAGACACAACTTAGACTTAGCATGCTGTCTTTTTAAAAATATAATTGTAGATGGACACAATACTTTTATTTATTTATGTTTATATGGTGCTAAGGATTGAACCCAGTGCCTCACACATATTAGATGAGCACTCTACTACTGAGCCACAACCCCAGCCCCAGCATGCTGTCTTTTAACACACAGAAATTTTTATTATATGTGTGGGCATTGGTGATTTTCAGTGACTCAGGAAAAATAATCATTACTATGATGAGCGTTGAGATTGATTAAATTTTCTGCTGCAATTACCTGAATTGCTTGCAATCATTGAAATCTTCCTTAACTCATAAATGAAAAACAACCTTTGAAAAACATGTTGGACCTGTCTCACCTGTTAAACTCTCTTTGGAGATCTCTTCTATTTTGTATGTTTTTTTGGAACTCTGCCTGCTTCACAGAGGCATGGACATGGGAACCTGGGAGGGGGAGTTGAGCTTTCTGAAGTCTGCCTTCATAAAAGTGGCTTAGTGTAGTAGTATTTTGCTTTCCATGAAGTAGGCCTTTGGTGGTGAATAAATGAGTAAAGATCTGGGAGAAGAAGCTGAAGGAAATTAATTTTCTAATAATTAATTTTCTTTCTTTATTTTTAATATATATGTTTTTTATTTGTAGATGGACATAATACCTTTATTTTATTTATTTTCATGTTGTGCTGACAATTGAACCCAGTGCCTCATGCATGCTAGGCAAGCACTTTATTACTGAGCTACAACCCCGACTCTTAATAATTTATTTATTTATTTTTTATCTTTTATTGCATTTGTGACTGATATTAAAGCAGTGGTAGAGGTTAACTGTTGCTTTATGGGTAAGTAGATTTTGAAACAAGCAAAGGATATACTCTAAATTCTTACTATTTAAAAATCCTCATTATTGAGATTCTAAAATTGGATTTATTTTTTTTTTATTTTATAATTTTTATTTATTTATTTTTTTATTGTTGGTTGTTCAAAACATTACATAGTTCTTGATATATCATAATTCACACTTTGATTCAAGTGGGTTATGAACTCCCATTTTTACCCCGTATACAGATTGCAGAATCACATCAGTTACACTTCCATTGATTTATATATTGCCATACTAGTGTCTGTTGTATTCTGCTGCCTTTCCTATCCTTAACTATCCCCCCTCCCCTCCCCTCCCCTCTTCTCTCTCTACCCCCTCTACTGCAGTTCATATCTCCCCCTTGTATTATTTTTCCCTTTCCCCTTGCTTCCTCTTGTATGTAATTTTGTATAATCCTGAGGGTCTCCTTCCATTTCCATGCAATTTCCCTTCTCCCTCCCTTTCCCTCCCACCTCTCATCCCTGTTAATGTTAATCTTCTTCTCATGCTCTTCGTCCCTACTCTGTTCTTAGTTACTCTCCTTATATCAAAGAAGACATTTGGCATTTGTTTTTTAGGGATTGGCTAACTTCACTTAGCATAATCTGCTCTAATGCCATCCATTTCCCTCCAAATTCTATGATTTTGTCATTTTTTAATGCAGAGTAATACTCCATTGTGTATAAATGCCACATTTTTTTATCCATTCGTCTATTGAAGGGCATCTAGGTTGGTTCCACAGTCTTGCTATTGTGAATTGTGCTGCTATGAACATCGATGTAGCAGTGTCCCTGTAGCATGCTCTTTTTAGGTCTTTAGGGAATAGACTGAGAAGGGGAATAGCTGGGTCAAATGGTGGTTCCATTCCCAGCTTTCCAAGAAATCTCCATACTGCTTTCCAGATTGGCTGCACCAATTTGCAGTCCCACCAACAATGAACCAGTGTACCCTTTTCCCCACATCCTTGCCAGCACTTGTTGTTTGACTTCATAATGGCTGCCAATCTTACTGGAGTGAGATGGTATCTTAGGGTGGTTTTGATTTGCATTTCTCTGACTGCTAGAGATGGTGAGCATTTTTTCATGTACTTGTTGATTGATTGTATGTCCTCCTCTGAGAAGTGTCTGTTCAGGTCCTTGGCCCATTAAAATTGGATTTATTAAGCTCAATTTCTTTCTTTTTTTAAAAATATTTTTTTAGTAGTAGATGGACATAATACCTTTATTTTATTTATTTTTTTAATGTGATGCCTGGGATTGAACCCAGTGCCTCATACATGTTAAGCAATCACTCTACCACTGAACCACAATCCTGGATTTCTTTTTTATTTTATTTTTAAATATGGAAATAATTATAGTTTCACTGGAAGTTGCAAAAAAAAAAAAAAAAAAAGTACATGAAAGTTCTGTGTATCCTTTACCTAGTTTCCCCCAGTGGTAATATTTTGCACAATCCTTAGTTACGTACAACATCAAAACCAGGGAATTGCCTTTGGTGTAATCCATAGGGTTTATTAGACTTCACCAGTTTCTGTCTATAACTCACATTTTAACTTAAGGTAAAAATCAAGATGCAGAAGTATTTAATCACCATGTGAACCTCAGTTTAAATTCCTGATGGAATTCCACTTCTCCTAAATTTTCTGGCTACATAATTCTGTCTCACTGAGATCTTGAGATAAAACACATTTCAGGGTTCTTGAATTTAAGACAACCCCAATTGGCATGGTATATGAAGTTCATAGAATAATTGTGAGATATAAATCTGCACTTACAGGAAAATGCCATGGGCATAAGAGGGAACCTGAGAGGAAGAGGAAGGACTAGTTATTTTTCAACCAAATTTTAGGACTAAGGAATAGCAATAGATGTTTGGCAACAAACCTTCTCTGGTTGGAGGAGGAAGAGGCTGTAGAAAAAAAAAAGGAATAGGCTCTTACCCTCTTACTCTTTCTCCCCCCTCTCTTCTCTCTCCCCCCTCTCCTGTCTCTTCCCCCCCTCCTCTCTCTACCCCCTCTCCTCTCTCTCCCCCTCTCCTCACTCCCCCCTCTCTCCCCCCTCTCTCCCCCCCTCTCTCCCCCTCTCTCTCCCCCCTTTCCTATCTCTCCCCCCTCCCTTCACTTCTGCGACTGGCCGCTAAGATTCTGCTAATAAAATCTTGGACAGGTTAAAAAAAAAAAAAAAAGAAAGAAAGGAATAACAGTCTCACTGTATTCTAATTTTTATATGGGTTTTCCATGAATAGATAATAATGATAGTAGCTGAAACATTTGTCACTATGTACTTTGGTCTAAACAGAAACCTCTATGAAGTATTTATTATTATCCCTATTTTATAGATAAGGAAATAGAAACTTAGAGAATTTAGTAACTTTTTCTCAGATATACAGTGAATAAGTGGTGGGTGGAATTGGAATTGAATGTGGATAAGATGACTAGAACCTGCATTTTTTCGATAGTGCTATTATCAAATAAAGAAGCTGTCTTTGCTAAGGGTAGGAAGTTCTGAGTTTTTGATTTTCAAGTTTGGAATAGATGTGCCTAGACAGAATGAATACATAGTGAAAAATTGTATGAGGTGAACATTATGAATTGGATATTTAGGTCATTCATGGCTTCTAACTCTACTAATGAATGTGACCTAGGACAGTCTCTTTCCCTCCTTCAGCCTTAGTTGCTTCAATTTCAGACATATTCAAATGGATGTGATTTTCTGTAAGAATTTCTTAACCAAGATTGTGAAGGTCAAGCATTATTCTTTTGATTATTTTATTTGACTCTTTTTTTGGAGCAGGTCATATATATGTGGCAAATATATATGACCAAATATCAAATTATAGCAATTTGAGGATGACTTTTCTCACCTTTGCGATTTTTAAAAAAATCTGCCTCATATCTGTTGTGAAGTTCAGGTGCTTTACATTTTTTCAGTTGCTTCTGGTCATTGAGAAGGGCATTTCACAAAAAAGTTACTGTGAATTTGAGGAGCACTTGTAGCCAGAATATGCTTTTGTAGAAACACTTGTGAGTAAGAGGGAACATGAGAGGAAGAGGAAGGAATAGTTATTTTTCAACCAAATTTTAGGACTAAGGAACTGGGATGTGTTATAAAGTCTGTTGGGTATGAAGCATTTCCTTTTCGGTCTCCATACTTGAGCTCTGTATTTGGGGCAAAGGAAAGAAAAATGTTGCTTGTAGGAACTAAAAAAGAGAAGGATTGTTGAGAGTCCTTGAAATTAAGAGACAGAGTCTATGGCCAAAAGTCAGTTACTAACTGTATTTTTATTGTATTAGTTATATACTACTTATTTATGATTGTGAATATGTATTCTGGGACTTGTTTTTTTTTTTTAGGTTTTTGACATTACTTTCTCAGATTTTGAGATCATTGAAATTATTCAGGCAAAGTCTCAGTTAAAATGAAATGGAAGGTTTTGTTTTACCTTACTACTGCAAGGACAAATCTATCTTGTCAGTGTTAAAAGCAGTGACTGTCAAATCTTTATATTAGAGACAGACCAGATGATCTTTTCTGTGTCTGATTTTTTAAAGATGCGGACGCAGAGCTGGAGGGAAGAAAGAGCATTCCATGCTCATGCCTTCTCTCTATGTTTCCTTATTCTTTAGGAAACCTAATCTGTTCCACTGCTTTTTTTTTTTTTTTCTTGTCCTGGGATGGTAGGACAAAGTCCTTGAGGTTGAGAAACAGTTCAGCACTCTGATTCAGTTTGTTGCCTTGGTAATGTTTGTTTTGATGTTGCAGCAGTGCCCTTTGTCACTTAAGCTTCTAAAATAATTTGTAGAATTAGACTGAAAAACATGGTCTTTTAAAATGAATTGGAAGTGACAAAAGTTAGTGTTTACCTCTGGGGGTTGGGGACATGAGGGAATCTCAGGGAGCTGTAAACTTGCTTTGGGTTATGAGTGGAATGTATTCATATGTGTAAATTAATTGAGCTGTATGCTTATCGGCACCTATTCTGTACCTTGATGATTATATGTTAACCTTTCAATTAAAAAGTAAAAAGTTGGGCTGGGGATATAATCAGTTGGTAGAGGACTTGCCTTGCATGCACAAGGCCCTGGGTTCAATCTCCAGCAACACACACACACACACACACACACACACACACACACACACACACAGTGAAAAGTCACCATCCCATGGGAAGAGCAGATCCATGTGTCTCTCATTCTAGCCTATTTTTCTGCTGTTCACATTCCCTTAGTAGGTATATTATGGTGAAATGAGCTGCCTTTTGTGGGGGTGGTGTGACTCTGGTAGAGAGAGAGATTTGGAGCTCTTCTCTTCTCCTTTAGCTCCTTACTGGTCCACATGACTCCTGTGAGGAAGATGGAAGCTCTGGTGCTTGCTATTTCTTATTGAGGTCTTATGGACTTCAAGAAAAAGAGTTTGTTTCTTTTTTTTTCTTTTTTTTCTTTTTTTAAGAGAGAGTGAGAGAGTGAGAATTTTTTAATATTTATTTTTTAGTTTTCGGCGGACACAACAGGTCTGTTTGTATGTGGTGCTGAGGATCAAACCCAGGCCGCGCGCATGCCAGGCGAGCGCACTACCGCTTGAGCCACATCCCCAGCCCAAGAGTTTGTTTCTTAATCCTTTCCTGAGCCTCCTTATTTGGTTTCCTATACCTAATTCTTGGTAAACTTCTATCCCAGGCCCCTTTGGACTGGTTATTGAAGAAAATGTTGAAGATTTGGTAGTATTTTCTTTTGACTAGAAGTCTCTGAGGGAGTCAGCAGGGTGTTGTCTGTGTTGGCCTGGTTAAGAGAATCAGCTGAGTGTATGCATTATTTCCTTTTCCCTGATCCCACCCTGAATCCTGGGTTATTTCCCCAACTCTGTGCTTCTTGCAGACCCCTTGTCTGTGTCCCCTGCCCGCTGGGCTGAGGAATATCTGGAGCAGTCTGAGGAGAAGTTGTGGCTGGGAGAGTCTGAGGGAACGGCCACCACTGATCGCTGGTGAGTTGCTTTCTGGGTTGTTGTGAACAGAATACAACATTGAACAGTTTTCCCGCCTCCCCCAACCTCCTCCATCTGCATTCTCAAACCAACTTACAGGCAGGCCCCTTTTTTTCTACTTTATTCATTAATGTTTCCACTTGTATTACTGGCCTTGCAAATTGGTATTTCAATTATAGGCAAGAATTCTACCTATCCTACCAGAAGTTCATAACTTTACCTTATGTACTTTGTTCCCTTTTTAATTTTGAGCTTGCTATTTTCTCTCTATTCCCTCTCTTTGCATAGTTGAGGTTGGGGAAGGGAAAGGTAAAAAGATGTAGCTAGTGCTGAACTGCTCCTGCCCAAATGTCCTTTTTTAATGTAAATTGGAGATGGTAGCTCCTCAGCTAGAGAGTGCAATAGTGTCACCCTCTGTTTTTCCTCCTGTAGGTACTATACTCATGGGCTGGGATTGGGGAATAGCATGGGGAAGGTGGTGGTTGATTGGATGGTAAAATGTGATTTCCTTATCTATTTCAGGTACAATGAATATCATCCTGAGGAGGATCTGCAGCACACAGCTAGTGACTTTGTGGCCAAGGTGGATGACCCCAAATTGGCTAATTCTGAGGTGAGCCACATCGCATTGCTGCTGAGCTTAGCAGAGCTGATCTTGGAAGGCAAGAGTCTTACTTCTCTTACCCAACTTAACTTTAAGGAAAAGTAGATGAGATCCTAGTTGTCCATTCCTTCCTCTCTGGAGAATGGAGACTTAGGATCCTGCTTATTCCTTCCAACATCTTTCCCTCATTTCCTTGCCCACCAACCTTCTGTCTTATCTGGTGTGTTCTTAAATCTTTAGAGGCAGGGATCCCTTTCTTTCTGCTCTTTGCTTTTTCCAGGGCCTTTAGCATATCTTGTCTATAGCTAGAGATGGTCAGGGGGAGGGGCAAGCATAGGTTTTTCTGGGCATGGTTGAGTGCACACCTGGAAGTCCTCTCCCAAGGTGCCTATATGTGTCTCTGTGCCCCAGTTCCTGAAATTCGTGCGGCAGATTGGCGAGGGGCAGGTGTCCCTGGAGTCCGTTGCAGGGTCGGGCCGAGCTCAGGCAGAACAGTGGGCAGCAGAGTTTATTCAGCAGCAGGTAGGACATTGTCACTTCTCAGTTCCACTTGAGAGTGAGCTGGTGCCCCAGGCCTTGGTTCAGTGTTCATTGATCCCAGATGGGGAAGGGATTTTATTGCCAGCTTGTCTTGGTAGCTGTCAGGTCCTGAGTGGGTGGGAGTGAGATTCTGAGAATGCTTTTCTCAGCATGTCCAGGCTGGTGGTGTTTAGTGGGTTTATAGTCTATTTTAGTGGTTAGAAAGTTGGTGATAGTATTGACCATCTTTCTTTGTCACAGGGTACCTCAGAGGCCTGGGTTGACCAGTTCACAAGACCAGTAAACACATCTGCACTTGACATGGAATTTGAACGAGCCAAGTCAGCTATAGAGGTAAGAGCAGATGGTGCAGGATTGGGCACTCTGAGAGCACCTATTCCTTTGGAGAATGGGTTATTAACATCAAAGGTGATGAATGCTGTATTTCATAATGTATCTGGACTGTCTGTGTGAGAATTGTGTAGCAGTGGTGTGGCTCCTTTTCAAAACTGAGACTTCTGGACACCACTGCAGACCACTGCATTGGAATCTGGGGATAGGATCTGGGAATCTGCATTTAAAAAACCTCATCCGAGGATTCCTTAACACGTTGAAATTTAAGACCTGTGGCCTTAGGGAGTGCATTCTCTGTGAAACTGAGGGTGGGGCAGGGTGGTTATGAAGGATCTCCTTTCTCTACTTGCCTTCCCTTCCTTACAGTCTGATGTCGATTTCTGGGACAAGTTGCAGGCAGAGTTGGAGGAGATGGCAAAACGGGATGCTGAGGCTCACCCCTGGCTCTCTGACTACGATGATCTTACATCTGCGTCATATGATAAGGTAGGGGGACTCCTAGTTTTCCAGGTTCCAGAAATTCCTTCTTTAGTGATTTTCCCTTTACCCTGAATTTGAAGACTGTTCACATTAGATGAATTTTCTTGAAACCACTTTCCATGAAAAGCAGTGTGAATCATATCTTTGTCCCTATGTTCCTTCAGCAATTGAATGTATACTTTATTATTGCAATATATAGGTTAATGAGGCTACTTGTGTCAAATAACAACAGTACAGTGATGTAATACTTATGAAGGTGGTTTGTACATGAACACAGATGAAATTACTCTGGTTTGGATATTGAACTGGGAAGATTTGATAAAAGATGGTTAACTTCTTTGGTAGGAAGCAGTAGTTGATAGACTGTCCCTCTGCCTCTACACCTTAATAAATCTCTTTTTTTAATGCACAAGTTCAACTTAAGTTCTAATCTCTTTACATAGTTAACCAATCAGTTGCCCCAATTTAGGGTTTCAAAGAATTATATTAAATAACTTAAATAATAGAAAAATTTCCCAGTAGTCAGTGGTGAAAGATTATTGAATTTTGCATAGAGCATGCATGTGCTATTGACCTAGAAGCATGTTACTTGAGCATTCTCACTGTAAAAACAATCTGTGTTGGGGAGTGTGACTAATAATTAAACTCTTGTGTTGAAGCATAGGGTGGAAAGGAAAGAATTGCTTGGTTTTGAAAAAAGGCAAAAAGGAACTGAGTGATTCCTTTTCTTAGCTCATATATGATTGGGGAAGGATTCTGGGGCTAGAACCAGAGCCCGAGATGCAAAGCAGAGTGGTAGAGGCAGATGTTTACTTAAGGGAACTGTACAAAGACAGGGAGAATGAAATTTAGAGTAACTTAAAAAAGGTAAGGATTTAAGAGCCGGTGAATAATTTAGTACTAGGAAAGATATGATTTTGCTTATTTTTACAACATGATCTTGGCTTTTCTGAAAAGTATTCTGGGGGAATATTATAAAGGAGATTTTACTTCTTTTACTATAATATGAGTTCCTCCTATAGAATTCTGATAAGGGAGAATAGAAAGATATACCTGTAGATAATACTTTTATTTTAAGAGGCAAGTTACACATTGTAGATAAAATTCTTGAACCCTTTTAATATTATTGATATGTTGAATTATTGCAAAATTAGGATTAGAAACATTTGCATTAATGTTCCACACAAAAAATGTTATGCTTTTTTTTTTTTTTTTAACTAGTGAACAATTCAGATTCTATTTGGCTTTAATCTAGTGGATATTGAATTATATGTCAATAATACTTTTTTAAAAAAGTGGATCTTTTGATTGTCAAATAAATTTCTAGGTCTCTTTGAATGTACTTTTTTTTTTTTTTTTTTGACAACCCATAAATTTTCAGAGGCAACTTAACAAGTACTTGCTCAAGTATGGATTAAATAGACTGCTGCCATGTGAGAGAAGTTTCTGTGATGGGAGGTACTCTACTTTGTATTTCTGTAGAATGATCTTAGGAGATTTTGGAAGAGACCAGATAGTGAATGAGACATAGCATAACGATTGGCTTGGGTTAGACTTTTAGGATATAACAGTGATGCTAGACTTATTCTGCATTCTGCAGATTGTTATGGTTTCCTTTAGAGTATTCTTTTTCCATCTATGCAGACATTCTAATTTTGAAAAATTCTTCTTTGAATAGCAATTGATGAGCCTTCAGGGAGGATAGATAGCAAAGATGAGGGGAAACTTAGAGAATACTGCGGTTAAAAGATTCTGGCATTGATTTTTCTTATTGTCTACTGAAGACACATGAATAGTATTCAGATCACTGCTGGCTGTCACAAACAAGCCATTGTATCTCAAGGAAATATCTAGAACAATGAGGATAATATTATTTATAAATAGTATATTAAGCTTTTGTTACAGCTTTGGTGAATATACTCATTTGATGCTCCGTAGCTTTGAGAGGTAGAAATTACATTCATTAGGAAATTACAACATAGATGACCATAATCTCTTTCCCCAAGAGTGGCTTAAAGCATAGATTGATGATGGATGGTGGTTAAGGTTTGAATATAAAGGATTTATTTTATTGAATTCTGGTAGTCTAGGGTGGAGGTTAGCAAACTATGGAATAAATCCACATGCCACCTGTTGTTATTATGGTTCACTGAGAATGGTTTCAACATTTTTAAATGGTTGAAAAAAATTAAAAAGAAGAGTAATATTTGGTGATACATAAAAAATAAAGTTCAAAATTCATTGTCCATAAATAAAGTTTTACTAGAACATAGCTGGGCTCTTTACTAATCCCTGAACTTGGGTCCTATTCTGCCTTTTGAGTTTTTAATATTGTACAAAAATTTCCCAAAATCTATTTCCCAAAAACTATTTCAACATTACTATACTTTACCTCAGATCCATCTCCTACAGTGTAATCTCACTTCATGAACCACCTGTTGTAAATATTCAGTTTTCCTTTGTGACAAATGACTTGTCACTGAAGACTTAGAATAGTTTCGAACTTTGCTGAAATACTTCACCAAAATCACAAAAAATAATGAAACGGCCTCATGTCTTTATTATGTACAGTTTCATCCTAATTTGTCCTTAACTATATTATGTTTTAATCTATGTTTAAAAATGCTCTGTCTGGTGTTTTGTTTCTTGTTTTCATTCTGTATGCTGTTTTGTAATGGTAAGTATTTACTTCCCAAATAGGAGCATTTTATTTGCTTGTCCCAAGTCATATGTCTTGCTAGTGACTTTTCATCTAATCTAAAACTACCCCACTTACATAAATTGCTAGTTGACAAGCTGGGTGCAGTGGCACAGGCTTTTAATCCCAGCTCCAGAGGTGGCTGAGCAGGAAGATTGCAAATTTGAGGCCTCCTTGGACAATTTAGTGAGACCCTGTCTCAGAAAAAAAAGGGTCTGAGGATGTAGTTCAGTGGTAGGGTGTCCCTGGGTTCAATCCCTAGTAACACACAAACACACACACAGAAAGAAATGCCTTCTGTCCAGTGGTAAGAAATGCACATCTATGAAGACTTCCTAAAATGAGCTCATGCCCAGCATGGATCAGAGTTGGTAGACTTTCCTACCTTTTTAGTTATTATAAATAGGAGAAGGCAGCATGAATCTTTTTTTTTTTTTTTTAAATATTTTTTAGTTGTTAATGGACCTTTATATGTGGTGCTGAGAATCGAACCCAGTGCCTCACACATATGCTAAGGCAAGAGCTGTACACTGAGCCACAACCCCAGCCCAGCAGCATGAATCTTATACTGAGTGATTTTACTTAGTTATAGATGATCTTTATAATACAGAGAATTTACCATCAGTTAATACAGATAACTTCTCTACCTCTGTCTTGTTTGTTCCCTTCCTGTCCCTGCTGCTCTGATTGTGGTGGTTCCCTTTTGGACAACTTCTCACTTACATTCCTCCTTGTAGGGATACCAGTTTGAGGAGGAGAATCCCCTGCGTGATCACCCTCAGCCTTTTGAAGAAGGACTACGGCGGCTTCAGGAGGGGGACCTGCCAAATGCTGTGCTGCTTTTTGAGGCTGCTGTGCAGCAGGATCCTAAGCATATGGAAGTGAGTGACTCATTGTTCTGACTGCTCCCTCCAGTTTTGAGGGAGACCCCAAAGAGGGTGGTGCAGATGGATCAGGTCTGGGTTGGGGTCTAGGTTTGAGTTATGAGAGATGGTGAGTGGGGGAGGTCTGAGGAAGGGAGGATGGAAAGACTACAAAGATGATGGGATCTGTCAACTTCTCTCTAGGCTTGGCAGTATCTGGGTACTACTCAGGCAGAGAATGAGCAAGAACTTTTAGCCATCAGTGCGTTGCGGAGGTGAGTATGCTAAAAGATGAGGACCAGGTTTTCTAGGGCTCTGCAATAGTCTTTAGATTGGTGAGAACCCAGAACCAGATCTTTGACTTCTTTCTGGCCATTAATACTCGTGTTGTCTCATGACGAAACTCTGAGGTTTGGAATGAGTGGGAGAGAACTGGTTCTACTCTTTTGTCAGTTTTTGGTTTTATCTGTGGGAACCTAGTTGGTTCCTTGGCAGCTAAAACTTTCCCCTTCTTGGGTCTGAAACTTTGTTATTAACTCACATATCAAAGGATTCTTTTCTGTATTAATTTGAAAGGATGGGAAAGGTTGAGGCCAGCATGATTGTATTGCAAAGCTTGGCTTTGACCCCTGGGAGCTCATGGTGCCAGCGTCACTGTAGATGATGTGTCTGCTTATCCCTGCCCAAACAGGTGTCTGGAGCTAAAGCCAGATAACCGGACAGCACTGATGGCGCTGGCTGTGAGCTTCACCAATGAGTCCTTGCAGCGACAGGCCTGTGAAACCCTGCGAGACTGGCTGCGCTACACACCGGCCTATGCCCATCTGGTGGCACCTGGTGAAGAAGGAACTGGTGGGGCAGGACTGGGCCCCAGCAAGCGTGTCTTGGGATCTCTGTTGTCTGAGTGAGTGTGAGGGGTTCCTGGGATGAGGCATGGTAGAGTCCCTGTGGGTGTGTGACCTTGATTTTGGAAGATAGGATAGATTGAGATCTATTGAGTGGGATGGGAAACTTGGAAGGAGGTCTGCATTCTACTATGCAGTACAGGGGTGGAACAGAAAAACAGGTTTCTAAATTTGAATTTAGAAGTAGGAGGGATGACTGATATGTTGATCAATCTTGGGGATATGATTGACTTCTTAAGGAATTATTTGAGAAGTAGGAATATAGATGTATCTGTTTACCTACTTTTTGGTGTTTTTCCTCTCCTTACCCAGCTCCCTGTTTCTTGAAGTAAAAGAGCTCTTCTTGGCAGCTGTACGCCTGGACCCTACCTCCATCGACCCTGATGTGCAGTGTGGCTTAGGAGTCCTCTTCAACCTGAGTGGGGAGTATGACAAGGCCGTGGACTGTTTCACAGCTGCCCTCAGTGTTCGTCCCAATGTGAGTTTTAGGAAGGAATGGAAACCCCATTAACTTTGTACCTTGTTGAAGAATCACTGTGCACAGGATATATAAATACATATATGTATATGTGTATATATATATATTTTTATATGTACATTTTACTTTATTATATATTTTAGTTGTACAGATACAATATTTATTTTTATAAATGATATATTCATAAATAAATATTTATTTATTTTTATGTAGTGCTGAGGATTGAACCTAGTTCCTCACATGTGCTAGGCAAGTACACGATCACTGAGCTACAACTCCAGACCTGCACAGGATATTTCATTCCAGTGTTTTCCTTGCAAGGGCTAGGAAAAGAAGGGCAGGAAGACAGGGTCTTCTGGACCCTGGGGAGTTTGCATGGGGTGAGAAGGTTACATTGTGACCACTGAGAAGATAGAGTGGGTTAGTAAAACCCATTAGCTGAACAGAGTAGTGAAGCAGGGGGAGGAATGGGCAGAATTTGATCTAAGCCTAGCTCATGTTCCCAGCCCTTCTCCATCCCTATCCCAGGACTACTTGCTGTGGAATAAACTGGGAGCCACCCTGGCCAATGGAAACCAGAGTGAAGAAGCAGTGGCTGCATACCGCAGGGCCCTGGAGCTACAGCCTGGCTACATCCGGTCTCGTTACAACCTGGGCATAAGCTGCATTAACCTTGGGGCTCACCGGTGAGTCTGCCTGTTGCATCATGAGCAGGTGCACTGTTCTCCCTAGCTCCTTGTTCTATGATCCTGTCACTTGACTAAATAACCCCAATTATCTTCCTCCCTGTCACCTCCTCTGTTTCCTTCCATTGTTGTTCTGCTCACCAGCTGCTATTTCTCCTTTTCCCTACAGGGAGGCTGTGGAACACTTTCTGGAGGCCTTGAACATGCAAAGGAAGAGCCGGGGCCCTCGGGGTGAGGGGGGCGCCATGTCAGAAAACATCTGGAGCACCCTGCGTTTGGCTCTGTCTATGTTAGGTCAGAGTGACGCCTACGGGGCGGCTGATGCCCGGGATCTATCTGCCCTCCTAACTATGTTTGGCCTGCCCCAGTGACAGTGGGATGGGCTGCCCTGTGAGTGTCTGCTTGGAGGGGTCTCTGCTCTGGATGTGACTCCCTCTCCCACAGTGGGCCTACCAAGGGGGTGGGCTGATGACCACAAGTGGTATGGCCTCTCAGGAGCTGCTTCAGTGTAGGAGTGGACAGTCTTGTTCTCTAGGTCCTACATAATTGTAGGGAAAGGAGCTGTTGTCGGAGTCCCTTGGTAATTCAAGGGCTTTATGTCCAGCTACAGATCTCTCTCTGTTCATCACACCCTTTCTTGGTGCTGCTTTTTGGGTAGGACCCAAGGATATAGGGTAACTGTTGTCATCAACTGCCATTTCTGATAGGGTCTACCACATTTGTAATGTCTGTTCTTTTACCCTCTTTTACTTGGAATTGGTAATAGTCCCTCTTGCTTCCTTAGGCAGTTGTGTGTAGGAGGCTCTTCTACTCTGCATCTCTAACGGTGGCTCTGTCTGGGATGGGCTGTTTCAAGCCAGCCTGTTTGATTAAAATGTCTATATAGCGCTGCAGAGCTGAGTTTTGGTAGAGTGCTGATGGTTTTGTCATTCTTGGACCTCCCTGGCTGTGAGCTTGGATTCCTTGTGAGTGCGATGCTGATGCAGTAATGCTAGTACTCTATGGAACAGGAACAGCTAGGGTCAGAAAGTCTTTGGGTGTGGAGTAGAAGGAAAGCTTATGTGTGTGGGGGCCCTGGAGGGGACTATGTAGGAACAGATTAGGGGCTGTGTCCTGGGGCCTTTGGTGGAAGGATAGAGGGGTGTGGTGAATGCAGCAGTTCCTCTTCTTAGAAAGATTTGTGAGTAGGAGTTGAGCTAACTCTTGTAGAAAGTTGATTTGGAAATTGCAGTCTTGCCAAATTCCTAGTAAAGAGAGGGTTCAGTGTTACCATAAGCCTTTGCTATACTTCTTGAAATGTTTCTAGGGGCGAGTGTTATAAAATCCCTTTCCCCCATATCACCTCTACAAGATAGATTGAGGGGAGCTGAGGGAGCAGCTTGGATGCTTCTCATCTGTTCCCCTGCTTGGAGAGACACACTAACCTCCAGAAACGACTGCTAAGCCTCTTGCCTTGTTTTTAGTAGCTAATGATCAGAGAGATTTTTTTTTAAACTACCATGGTCCCAAGGTTCCATCCTGAAATTTATTTTTCTTTGTATGAATATGTATAAATGATTTAAAAACACTGTAAAATATTTGTATGAAAAATAAATAAAACTAATGTGAGTATGAGTTCTGCTGTTGGATATGAAGCTGTGGTGGCAGGATTTGGGTTGGTGTTTGGAAGATTGGTATGCAACAATTTTTCTCTCTTTATCTTCCAAATTCTCATTGGTATACTGATTACCTATCCACCTCTCCAGTGTTATTGATCACCTAGTATCTGCTTGGGAGTGTGGAGAAGATGACTTTAGCCCAGACCACTGTGTGTATGGGTGTATGGGTTAGCAGGAGAGATGGATATTGAACAGTCATGGATTTCTACAGTTGTGTTACTATTAAGGAAAATATGGTGTTGTATGATTGTTCAGTTGTTTTGGTGAATTATGTGAAAGGATTTTAATCTTTTTTTTTTTTTCAGTGCTTAGGTCTAAAGGTTTTCATCTGGTTCTACCTGGACTTACCAGGAACTATATCAAGAGCCATATCTGGATGGGCATCTTATCTTTTTTTTTTGTTTTGGGGTACCGGAATTGAACTCGGGGTCATTCAACCACTGAGCTACAGGGCATTAGCAAATTGCTTACTGATTATCTCAAGAAAAAAATTCATTGGAAATAGGACCCCAATATGCTAAAAGTATGAAGAGTTTGAGTGATTTTTCTCCTGCTTCATCATACTTCTTGATAGTTTCCACATTTTCTGAATTTATAGAAAAGAAAATTACACTATGGGGGGAGAGGAACAGGAGGAAGCAGTGACATCTGTTGCCACCTGGATGATCACAGGGCAGCTGTGTCAGGCCTCAAAGGGTGGTAATGTAGCCACAGGCCTGGGAGTGGGCTGTACAGGCCAAGGTAGTAGTTTCCACACTATAGAGATAGAAGAGGGAAGAAGTTGGACTGAGTAAGTGGCTTAAGAATTGAGCTAACCCTACCTGGGTGCACACCTGTAATCCCAGTGGCTGGGGAGGCTGAGGCAGGATTGCAAGTTCAAAGCCAGCCTCAGCAACTTAGCGAAGCCCTAAGCAACTTAGACCCTGCCTCAAAATAGAAAATAAAAAATTGTGTAGGGGTGTGGCTCAGTGGTTAAGCACCCCGGGGTTCAATCCTTGATGCCAAAAAAATAAAAATAAAAGAGCTAACACCTGATTTAAGCTAAGTTTCCAGGTTCATCTGCTTCACCCATTCTTGGTAACATGAAGGTATCCAAGAGGATGTTTTTCTTGCATGGTCAGTGCCAGGTATATATTCTGACCCCAAATCAAATCCAGCAAATGTTACTTGATTCCCCCATCAAATACTGTTCCAGGCACCATGATTCAGTTGACAAGGCAGGAAAGTCCTTGCTCTCATGGCTTACATACTTGTGAGGGAAGAGAATGCATAAGAAAATTTCAGTTGTAAGTGCTGTGAAGAAGTCAAATGGCATATTTGCTTCCAGGATATTCCTCTCGCAAGTACTGTACTGTTTTCTGCACTCACTGCACTGCTGAAACTGATAAGGTTACCAGTTGCTTCACATACTTCCAAGGTCAACAGGCACATTTATTTCTGATCGTATTTGATCTAACTGGCACTTGATTCAGAGGCAGCTTTGCCATACCTGATTGTGCAGGTTGTGCACTGCATATTTCTGGGAGTGTGGGGTGCACTAACATTGTCTGTATGAGTGATGCTTTGCAGTGCTGTGCAGAGCAAAATCTTCATGGCCTTATTCAGTGGCCCTGCATTGATGACCACTCTCCTCTAAACTTCCCCCACTGCTATTCTTTTCCCAGGTCTTTCCTGTATCTGTGTCTATCTGCTTCATGAATATTGTTTTTAAGAGCTCAGTTCTTGTCCTTCTGCTTTGCATTAGCCACCCTTGGTGGCTGCATCCACTCCTGTGGCTATAAGTGCTGATGACAGTCCAAACTAGTTCTCTACCCCAGGCTTTAGATACACTGCACACTTCCTAGTTCTGTCCCCAACATGTGGGTGTTCCATGGCACCTTAGACTCACCAGATTCAAAATAGGCATATCCTTCCAATAATCTCATTTCATGTATTTTTGGAGAGGTATGGGGAGAAACCAGTGAGTGGATCAGGATTCTTATCCTTCAGTAACCCTAAGGTCACTCAGATCTTCAGGATCTACCTCCTCAAAATAGCTCACAAGAAGTCTTCCAATGTTTGTAATTTCCTTAAGTGCTTTTGTTTTGGGGCTCATCATTGTTCTTGGATCACTATGAGAGCTGCTTTCCCCACCCACCTCATTTTGCTCACCCCCCAACTCCTCATCATCTGAAACCAATGTTCTTAGATGTGACATGGGGTCTCTTACTTCTCTAACTTCTCACAACTGTGCAAGACATTCAGAACTTTAATTGATGCCTGTTGAATGAACTGCACGCAAAAGTGTGGATCGAAGAACTAGGAAATGCCAAAATAGCCCCTCCTTGTTTGGAGCTAATGTTTTGATTCTCCCCAAGTTGGAAAAGACGGATTGAATTCTTGATACCTTACTTCCACAAGAGAAAGTGCCCTTGTGAAGGAAGGCTTTGGTAGAGGAGAGCACACTGTCCTGCGGGGTGCAGTGGTGCACACCTGTAATCCCAGCAAGTGGGGAGGCTGAGGCAGAAGGATTGCAGTTCAAAGTCAGCTCCAGAAACTTAGAGAGAACCTGTTTCAAAATAAGGAATGGGCTGGGATGTGGCTCAGTAGATTCAATCCCTGGTACCAAAAAAAAAAAAGGTGTTTTCTTTTTTATTTTTTTGATACCCGGTGATTAAACCCATAGGTGCTTAACAACTGAGCCACATAGCCAGACCCTAAAAAAGTGGTAGACAATCACTCTATCACTGAGCCACAACCCCAGCCCCCCCCCTTTTTTTTTAATTTTGAGACAAGGTCTTACTAAGTTGCTTAGACCCTCACTAAATTTCTGTGGCTGGCTTTTTTAAAAAAATTTTTAAAATTTTTTACTTGTATATGGACACAATACCTTATATTTATGTATTTTTATGTGATGCTGAGGGTGGAATCCAGTGCCTTACACATGCTAGGTGAGTACTCTACCACTGAGCCTCAACCCTATCCCCATGTGGCTGGCTTTTGAGCAGGAAGGATCTTCCTGCCTCAGCTTTCACTAGGATTACAGGCATGTGCCATCATGCCCAGTGCACTGGAAAAAACCTTGAAATGAGTTAGAAACCTTGTTCAGCTATTCAGTACAGAAGGGAGAACATAACTCCTGGAAAGGGACTTCTGAAGAGGGTGGGATATATCCTTAGCAGAGGATCCTTAGCACCCAGGGCTCAGGCTTGAGCAGTCACATGGTAGTGGGAAGAAGCTCTGTGTAGGAAGCCCTGGCTCTAAAGACAAAACTGCAGTTCGGCAGCAGAGCTTCCATGTAGGTAGTGAGGGGACCCTGATGCTGAGTTCCAGGGAGGGCAGCATGTTAAGGTGGTGACAGGGTCTGGGGATGTGGCTCAAGCGGTAGCGTGCTCGCCTGGCATGCGTGCGGCCTGGGTTCGATTCTCAGCACCACATACAAACAAAGATGTTGTGTCCGCCGATAACTAAAAAATAAATATTAAAAAAAAATTCTCTCTCTCTCTTTCCTCTCTCACTCTCTCTTAAAAAAAAAAAAAAAAAGGTGGTGACAGGAGGAGGAATCATCTTAGGTATGAATGATCAGTGATAGCCTTGACCCTTGATCACCAGTGGCACTGCAGAAGCCATAGATATCTGAATGAGCTGCTTTCTGGTGCCAGAATGCTGCACTTGTATTGGTCCTGCTCTCATTTGCTCAGACTGGGAAGAGAGAGTATCAGTGCAAAATTCAGCTATGGCTAATGGATAATAAATCAGAAGAGGACTTCAGCAAATAGTGCACTCATGCATATACACACTCACAAAAGGAAATTCACAATGCCAGTAGAGCACAAATGGTCTTCTAGAATGAATAAACATGATTTCTTAATTAAAAATTTCATTAAGACAAAAAGTGAATAATGAGAATCAATGTTCTGAAAAATAAAAAAAAAATACACATATAGAACAAGTGTCAATTGAGGTAAAAAAACCAAACAGACAAGGGATTAGGAGAACAGATCTGGGAAACCTTGTGCACAGAACAATAGACATTCCAAAGGAAAACAAATGAATAGCTGGGCTGCTGGTGGTGCATGCTTGTAATCCCAGCAATTCCTGAGGCTGAGTCAGGAGGATCTGAGGCTGAGTCAGGAGTTCAAAGCCAGCCTCAACAACAGCGAGTTGCTAAGCAATTCAGTGAGACTCTATCTCTAAATAAAACCAAAATAGGGCTAGGGATGTGGCTCAGTGATTGAGTTTGATCTCCAGTACCAAAAAAGAAAAAGAAAACGAGTGAATTAAATAAAAAATATAAAATGCTTCTGAGCTCAAGCCTCGATTGAAAAGTTATACTGAGTTTCATGCAAGATTAGAAAAACTGGGTTCCCCAGGATATTAGGGTTCTGAAATAGCAAAGGCTGTGTAGAGACACCTACCCCCCAGAGCAAGGTGGGCTTAATTACCATAATAGATGGTAAGCCTGGGTTGGTAAATAGGCACCATGACTCATTAAGACTATTGTGATGGGTTAATAGACCACGCTGTTCCCAAGAGTGAGAAAGGTGGGCAGCCAATGAAGGCATCACGAAAGGCTGAAGTCAGCACCACAATGGAAAAAGTGACCCTTTGCCCAGATTCAAGATCTGGGCCAGTTATTGATTGAAGGGCAGGCTAACGCTCTTTGAAAAGAACCAACAGAATAGAGGAAGAAGGGGATTGAGAAGGAGAGATGAGGGGAGGGCATGTAACGTACTGGGGAATGAATTTTATCAAATTATGTGATGTCCATGTTGAATATTGCTTCTATGAGAATTATAATACACTAATCACAATAATAATGAAAGAAGGGAGATCAGTAGAGTAGAGCAAGAAGACCAGGGGAGGGAGGAGGAGAGGGAAATGTTGATCAAATTATATGCCTGAACTTGCGATCCTCCTGACTCAGCCTCACTCAGCCCCCGGAGCTGCTGGGATTACAAGCATAAACCGCCAGCCTGCCCAGCTATTCATTTGTTTTCCTTTGGAACATCTATTATTTTGTACACAAGTTTTCCCAGATCTGATCTCCTAATCCTTTTTTTTTTTAACCTGAATTGACATCTGTTTTTGTTCTAAATGTGTATTTTTTTTTAGAATATTAATGGTACTCATTATTCACCTTTTGTCTTACTGATTTTTTAACTAGAAAATCATGTTTATTCATTCTAGAATGAATATGGCATAATGTAAATATGGCAAAATGAAACCCACTTGTGAATAATTATAATACACCAATTAAAAAAAAAAGAACCTGTGATACCACTAGGATATTCAATAAACACTCCTCAAATCTTCTCTAAAGAGACCTATGGCCATATAGCAGAGTAACCGACTGGGAAAGGAGATGCCCAGGTCTTCAAGGAATCTAAAAGTTCATTTTGACCTTGCTTAATATAGTAGGGACTGAATGGAAGCCAGGAAGTTAATAGAATCCTGACTCAAGTCCTTCTTAGTGTGGTTGTTTCTTTCAGCCTTTAGCTTTTTCTGATTAATACAATGAGTTATTACTAAAAATATTGTTCTCTTTCAGTTTCCCAGACCGGAAACCTTAATTCCCAACTCTCCCTCACTCCCACATTCCATCCGTGATATCAGAACCTTTCAAATTCATTGTTTAATGTTATTATGTAGCTTTTGCTATATATCAATAATAGATTTAACCTAACATGTCACTTATAAAGCACAATAAAGAATGCTATCAATATAACAATAAACAAGAATGTTATCAGTAACATTGAAACTGTGCTTCCCGTTTGTCTCTTTGCCATTTTCTCAGAAGTTACCACTCTCTCGCTTTTTTATAAAATACTTTTATTATACATGTATATTTCCCACATTTATCTTTGAGTTTTCTAAAAATGGCACTATTCTGTTCTTCCCTGGATTTGCTTTTACTTATTTGAAATATTTCAAAGACTCATTCATATTTTAATGTACAGCTGCACTTCACAAATATACCACGAATTATTTGTTCTCCTATTGGTAACATTTAGGTTGTTTCTATTTTTAGCTATGATGAGCAAATCATTGCTATGAATATTTTTGTAGCTGTTGCCTAGTGCACATGTGCAGTAGTTTTTTTGGAATATACTGAGGGATGGAATTGTTTGGTAGTATACCAATTGTTTGGCTATGTACCAAGGGGAGGCATTGTTAATATTTAATTTATTAGGTGATGAAGATTTCCAGAGTGAGTATGCCAATTTCCATCCCTACCATCAGTGTATAAAAATCTCCATTGTTATATATCACTCTGGCACCTAGAACTATTGAGTCCAACTTGTTATCTGACTGGGTAATGTTGGACTTACTAATTTTTTCATTCTAGTGACTTTAGAATAGGTTTTTTTTTTCATATGTGATTTTATTTTATACTTCTTGAATTCGTAGAGATTGAGCATCCTTCCATATTTATTTCCTCATATACCACCATATTTCCTCTTTATTATTGCCCCCTTTTTAATTGAGTTGTGATTTTGTTACTAATTATTAGAATATTTTTATATATTCTGGATACTAATCCATGTGAATTACAAATAAATTCTCCCAGTTTATGGTTTGTATTTTCATTTTCTTTCTGATATCATTTTTTTTTATTAAACAAGTTTATTATAGCTGAATTTCTTACTCTTAAAAAATGATTATGGCTTTTTTGTGTATATATCAAAAAGCAAAAGTCCTTGCTTTTTTTCAAAGTCATAAAAATACTATCCTATTAATTATTCTGTTAATTATTTAGCTCTTACATTTAAAACTTTAATCCATGTCAAGTTGATTTTTATTTATGATGTGAGGTAAGAGTCTATTTTCTATACCTCACATTTTTTCATATGGGTAATTGTTACAGAATTATTCATTGAACAACTTTGCTTTTTTCTAGTACTCTGCAATGCCACCTGTATCATTTATCAAGGGTCCCAGGGTTTCTGGCTTTTTCTTTTGTATCATTTATCTTTTTTTTCTATCTTTGTGCCAATACCACCCTGCCAGAGTGCTCTAACTTTTTCATAATCCTTGGCCTCTGTCAGAGAAAATATCTTCCCCCAGTTTATTCACTTTCAGTTAAACATTCTTTTAAAGCATATGTGTGTGTATACACACACACACACACACACACACATACACACATTTATTTGCAAAGAATTTATAAATTCCATGAAAAAACTGAATGTGATTTTAATTGGAATTGCATTTAGTCTGTAGATAAATTTGGGGAGAGCTGGTATCTCTACAATGATTTTTTTTAATGTTTATTTTTTTAGGTGTAGATGGATACAACACAATGCCTTTAATTTTATGTGGTGCTGAGGATCGAACCCGGGTCCCGCCCATGCTAGGCGAGTGCTCTACCGCTGAGCCACAATCCCAGCCTCTCTACAGTGATTCTTATCTTCCATGAAACTTGTATATATATCTTTCAATATACTTAGATCTTTGTTATTGTTTTAATGTAAAGTTTTATAATTATTAAATTTTTTAGGAATTTATATGCTATTATAAATTCTGTCTCTATTATATGTTAAGGTTCTTTCTGGCATATGAAAATGAAATAGCTTTTCTCTATAATATTTATATTCAGTTTCTAAATCCTTTGACAATAAATTCTTTTGGATTTTCTACATGGACAATCATATCACATAAAAACAATAGCCTTTTTACTTTGTCCTTTCTAACCCTTATATCTATTGTCTAACTTTTTTGTTCTTTTGTTTTTTGTGGTACTGGGGATTGAACTCAAGGGCGCTTAACCAATAGGTCACATCCCCAGCCACCCCTCCACCTTTTTTTTAAAAAAAAATACTTTTTAGTTGTAGATGGACACAATAAACCCATTTATTTATCTTTATGTGGTTCTGAGGATCAAACCCAGGGCCTTACACACGCTAGGGGAGTGCTGTACCACTGAGCCACAACCCCAGCCCCAGCCCCAGCCCCTCCCCAGTCCTTTATTCTACTTGCTCAGGTCATAAGTCCCTTATCCTGAGGAAGTGTTGCCACTTTGGGCCATATCTTTTTGTTCTACTCTGCGCTTAATGCTAGTGAAGTTTTCTAGTAATCTGAAGCTCTTATCCCTTGATACTTGCCAAATAACTTAATTCAAAATGTCACAAAGATAGATTGGGTATGTAGCTTGGTGGTAAAGCATGTGAGAGGCCCTGGGTTCAATTCCCAGTATTGGAGAAAACAAAAATTGTAACAGAAAATCATTAATATGTCACAAGGACACTTCCTGCCTCAAGTTGAGCTAATGTATCTAGCTTGTTTTTTTTTTTTTTTTTGTGTGTGTGTGTGTGTGGGTGGGGTGGAGTGGGTACTGGGGATTGAATTCACTCACCACCGAGCCACATCCCCAGCCCTATTTTGTATTTTTATTAGAGACAGGGTCTTACTGAATTGCTTAGCACCTCGTTAAATTGCTGAGGCTGGTTGAACTCATGATCTTCCTGTCTCAGCCTCCCAAAATGCTGGGATTACAGGTGTGCACCACTGCATCTGGCTAATGTAACAAACTTGATAAAATAAAAACTTAAAGAGAAAAATAGTAAACAATGTTTCTTTATAGTTTGAATATATGGGCTTCATCAGTTCAAGAAAACTTTGTGCTTAGTCCCCTAATAACATCTGGCAACTGCTAATAGGCTGCAAAACCTGCCAATACCACTATTATATATTTACAGTTCTCTTGCTTTTTGATGATTCTCAAAGCAAAATATCCTGATTTTAGGGGCTGGGATTGTGGCTCAGTGGTAGAGTGCTGACCTCACATGCATGAGGCACTGGGTTCGATCCTTAGCACCACATAAATGTAAAATAAATACATTGTGTCCCCCTAAAACTAAGAAATAAATATTTTTTTAAAAATCCTGATTTTGTACCATGTTAGAAGCAAGCACAAATCAGATAATCTCCAACACTCAAACAGAGGTGAATACCAGTACTGTCTCATTTCACATTAATTAGCCAGTTCAATACACCATTTTTTTTTTAGTTTAAATGAAAAGCATAACCTAAATTTCTTTGTTTGAACAAATGATCCAACAACGATGCAAATATCATATGCATATATTCCTATAAGAGGAACCAAAGTGCTTGGAACAGTTAACCTTGGACAAACAGAAGATGGCGCCATGATTCCTGGTTGTCATGTCCTGCACTGTTTATCTCCTTGATAACCGCCATATTTTTCTGCCTTACCTTGGGCTCAGAGGTATGGAGCCAGCCAACCAGGGACTGAACCTCTGAACTCATGAGCCAAAATAAATGTTCCTCCTCTCAGTTGTATTTGTGAGGTCTTTTTGTCACAGCAACACAAAACTAACTAAAACAATCATTATATACAAATTGAAATAACATTCAAAGTTACTGCCTTCTCTATTAATGACCTATTTGCTCTACTTTTTCTTTTTCCTTTTTTTTGAGACCACATTGCCAAAATGTCTTGAACTCCTGGGCAGAAGCAATCTTCCCATCTCAGCATCCTGTGTGCTAAGACTACAGGCATGTGCCACTGTGTTCTCCTCCACTTGTGTGTGTGTGGGTGGAGGGAAGAGAGTAGGGAGCTCATGAAAATCAAAGTGACATCTGTAGAGAAAAGGGACCAAGGGGTAGGAAGTGGGGAGGGTGGGGGGAAAGTGCTGGGGAGTAATATTGGCCGTATTATATTATTCTTTTGTGTGTGTGTATGAAAATGTAACAACCAACTCCATCATTATGTGCAACTACAATGCACCAATAAAAACATGAAAAGGAAAAAAATAAAAGTGAGGTCTTTAATGCCATAAAGTGTGGGTATGAATTCCAGCTCCACCATTTACTAGCTGTGTGACCTGGGAAGTTACATAACTTCCTTGTGTCTCAATTTCCTCTTCTGTTAAACTGGGGACTCTATGCCATGAGTTTTGTGAGTATTAAAGGAGTTAATGCATGTAAAGTATTGGTATGTAATATATTGTATTATGTGCTATTATTAATGTTGATGATGTTAATTCTGTTCCACTTCCAACACAGGTTGGGTATCCTAAACATATGGAGTTGATGAAATTTCCAGTATAAATTCAAATTCTTTATGATCTTGTCCATAAACTTTTTCCCATAGGAGTATGCTTCCCAGTTTGTAATGTTCCACTATTTCATTCCAGCAGGAGGTTCTTGACATCAGAGGTTCTTGTGGTGGTTCACTCATGGACTGGAAGATTTAATATGGCAGATAGGTCCACTCTCCTAATATTGATATATTTAGTACAGTATCAATAAAAATCATAACATGTTGTTTTCATAAAATGTGACAAATGTATTCTAAGATATATATAGAAATTCAAAGGATTAAGGATAGTAAAGATGTCCTTGGAGGACATAGTGGGAGGAGACACTTATACCTATTCACTTTCTTATAAAGTGATTGTAAGGAACACAATGTGGCATTGACAGGAGGTGGATAACAGACCAAAGAAATGGAAAGGACAACCCAGAAATAGAGGCCCTGGGCTTTATCCCTAGTACTGGAAGGAAAAAAAAAAAAGTACCAGGCACATAGTAAACTTTAAATAAATGTGCTCTTAATTTCACTCTATATTTCTTAAAGTAATTTATACTATTTTAGAAAATTAACAAGTATATAAGCCGAGTGTGGTGGTGCACGCCTGTAATCCCTGTGATTAGAGAGGCTAAGACAGGAGATTGCAAGTTCAAAGCCAGTCTCAGCAATGGTGGGGCACTAAGCAACTCATTGAGACCCTGTCTCTAAATAAAATACAAAATAGGGCTGGGGATGTGGCTTGGTGGTTGAGTGCCCCTGAGTTCAATCCCTGGTACAAAAAAAAAAAAAAAAAAAAAAAGAAAAAAAAGAAAAGAAAATAATTTAGACATGAATTCCGATATTTTGAAATTTGAATTTGCCAGTACCTGAAATTCTTTTTTTTTTTAAATTTTTTTTTAGTCAAAGATGGACACAATATCTTTATTTTATTTATTCATTTTTATGTGGTGCTGAGGATTGAGCCCTGTGCCTCACACTTGTTAGGCAAGCACTCTACCCCAGCCCCATGAAATTCTTTGAGAAAAAATAAAAAGATGAATGCATTTCATGATGAAAATAAGTGGATTTTTTTCATTATAAGACACCATAAAGGGAATTAAAGGGCAAGGCACAGTTATTTGCAGTACATGTGTTCAACAAAGGATTTATGCAAAATAAAGAACTACAAATCCATAAGAAAAAGACAAAGAATGTAAAAAGAAAATGGATGGGAAATTTGAGCAGGCACTCCCCCAGAGTTTATACTCTAGTAGAGGAAAAAAAATTAAACAGATAATAAATGCTTTTAAATGGGGCAATTAAATGGAAATATTTCTGAATTTTAGTGGTCAGAGAGACCTAAAGGAGTGACATAAAAAGAGAAGGTAAGAATATTTCAGACACAGAGGGGTTTTGAGTACCCCTCATAAGTGAGTGCATGAACTCGCAAAAAGGTTCAAAATCCTGGAGGAAGGAGAGAGGGAAGGGTGACAGTAAGTCAGGAGATAAGGCATGCTAAGAGTTTTACTGGAAGGAGAGGAGAAGAGGAGTAACTGTTCTACATTATGAGAGACTTTTGTGAAGAAAATGATTAAAAAAATTTTTAAGGAAGATTAGTTGCCTTTTCTATGATAAATCTTCTTTTAGCTAACGTTGGGAGATTGTTCCTGGGAAAGGAGAACAGTAGTCTAAGTATGTCATTGACCAATTTGTGTTTTCTTGGAGCAGGAGGCCAAATATGGGAACATCTGGAAACCATGTCATATGTCAAACGGACTATTTCCAAGGTGTGTAATTTAGAATTAGTTTTTTTTTCTAAATAATTTTTTTCACACGTTTGCTGCATGGAAATGGGAAGAGATGAGTTCTGAGCTCCAAGGGGCAAAATGCTTGACTAAAGGATGGAGGTGCCGGGGAGGTTTGTGGTCAAGCTGAGTTGTCAAGCAATTTCTTCTTTGCGATGCTTTCAGGGAATAAAGAGAAGGTGTTTGTAGAGACCCTCAGTCTTTGTGTCTATTCCTAAATATGCCAGATCTCTTTAGGAACTGGAGGTTAGAGAAGAGGCTGTTCATCAGCATTATGCTCACAAGGATGTTTCCTCGTGGTTCTGTTCAATTCCATCTTGGTGAGAGGCACAAGGTTTCCCTTCATGCCTCAAAACATTCAAGACTGTTGAGCTGATGGGACAGATAGAGTGTCCATGTCCAAGGACATCTTGTCCTTGAGAGCCTTCAACTGTGGCTCTAAATTCTTTCCTGCCACTTTGAATGGGCCTCTTCTTTCCAGGCCCTTCTTCCTATCCACTTCAAGTACCTCTTTCTTTTTCTCTTGTTCTTCTCCCTCCCTCATCAGAGAGGTAGATCAACAGAAATGAAGCTATTGAGGTATAACTCTCTTCATCTTCAGTAGGGTGAATGTTCCCTTCTTTTCGTTTCTAATTCCGCATATTTAAAATAATATAAGTGGAATAAAATTTATTTATTTATTTATTTATTTTGGTGATGCTGAGGATTGAAGCCAGGGCCTTGTGCATGCAAGGCAAGCAGTCTACCAGCTGAGCTATATTCCCAGCCCTTGGAATAAAATTGATACCATTTACATGATCTGGTAGATTAATCCACTAATATGGATTAACTGGGTGGTAACTGCAGGCAGGTAAAATGTGGCTGGAGGAAGTAAGTCACTGGGAATGTGCCTTTGGGTTTATATTTTATCACTGGTGATCTTCCTGGCTCTCATGTACTGAGCTGGTCCTTCTGCCATGATGTTTTTTTGCCTTACCTTGGCCCCAGAGCAATCGAATTGGCTGACTCTGGACATAACCTTTGAAACTGTGAGAAAATTAACTTTTCTTCCTCTGAGTTGTTTTTGTCAAGTCTTTTGGTTACAGTGCCAGCAAGCTGACTATTAATAGAGGCCTAGTTCACAGTCCTGGAAATTCAAGAGTATTGCACCTGCATCTGTTTAACTCCTTTGAGGGTCTCATGGCAGATGGCATCACAATAGTGGGGCCATGTGTGGAACAGAGGGAGAGGTCACATGGCAAGACAGGAAGAAAGAGACTGGGCAGAGGTCAAGCTCTCTCTTTTTAACAACCTGCTCTTAGAGATCTGACCCATTCTCTAGACCACACTGTTCTGTACACAAGGGTGAAGCCCCTTGTGTACATGGTCCCATCTCTTAAAAGTTCCACCATCTCTATACCACCACACTGGGGACCAAGCCTCTGGCACATGAACCTGTAGTGGACAAACTATGTCTACATCTAAGCAACTGTCTTGTTCATTCCCATATTTCCAGATCCCGGAACACAGAGAACATGTTATGCTCGAATTCAGGACCCCCAAAAGACCACCAGAGACCAAGATTGATGTAAGCAGCAAAGAGGTATTTATTGCAAGCTAGCTTGGTCCTCCGCGCACACACAGCAACTGGAGATGCTGAGGGGCCCTGAACCCAGGGTTTGCAGCAGTTTTATACACTCTTTGGGGAAGGCAGGGACTTCACATACATCATAGCATCTCTTAGCAAATCATCACATACTGGAGGAAAATCATAAAACAACTCTAAAACATGATTAGCACATTCACTGGCGGGAACAAGTTGGGTAGGGGTGATTGGTTTCTACAAGAGGGGATTCATTTGAACTGATTGGTTTAAGCCAAGAGGGTGTTCATGCTGAACTACATGGTTTCCCAACATCATAAACTACTGGGAGGGTCATCTGGCATCCCAGGTATTTCCCTGTCTCATGCTGATTGGTGGCTGCTAGAGCTATGGGTCCCCACCTAGCCTGACTGAGTCAGGGACACCTGGTGCAGCAGATCTCTCCTGTTATTTGTAGATAAACAACTTAGCAGGGTGGAATGTGCCTAGGAGTGCTCTGTGGGTCTTTCCAAAGACAAAGGTTTGCCCCTTCCTTGGACAGGCTTTGCTCTGAGGTAGAGGCTGGTTTTTCAAACACTCTATGGATATTTGCTCAATAAATGAATAAGTGAAGAAATAAATGAATAAATGAATAAGTGAAGAAAACCAACTCTAGGCCCTTTCTTAGATGTTAGTGGTGAAAAAATTAAGTTGGTCATAGTGACTTTGAAAAACCAGCTTCTATCTCAGAGAAAAGCCTGTCCAAGGAAGGGACATCACCTTTGTCCTTGGAAAGACCCACAGAGCACCCCTAGGCACATTCCCACCCTGCTAAGTTGTTTATCTACAAATAACAGGAGAGATCTGCTGCGCCTGGTGTCCCTGACTCAGTCAGGCTAGGTGGGGATCCATAGCAACCCCCTAGCAGCCACCAATCAGCATGAGACAGGGAAATACCTGGGATGCCAGATGACCCTCCCAGTAGTTTATGGTGGTTGATAACATGTTGGGAAACCACGTAGTTCAGCATGTACACCCCTCTTGGCTTAAACCAATCGGTTCAAATGAATACCCCTTTTGTACTGACCAATTACCCCTACCCAACTTGTTCCCACCAGTGAATGTGCTAATCATGTTTTAGAGTTGTCATTTGATTTTCCCGCGGTGTGTGATGGTTTGCTAAGAGACGCTGTGATGTATGTGAACTCCCTGCCTTCTCCAAAAAAATGTATAAAACTGCTGCAAACCCTGGGCTCGGGGCCTCTCAGCGTCACCAGTTGCTGTGTGTGCGCACGGAGGACCGAGCTAGCTCGCAATAAACACCTCTTTGCTGCTTACATCGATCGGTCTCTGATGGTCTTTTGGGGGTCCCGAATTCGAGCATAACTACTTAAAAGTCTGATGCTCTTACTTTAGGAACGAGGCTAGCTCTAATGTCTGGGGAAAAGTCAGTTTAGCATAGATGATATAGCTTCAAGGTTTACAGCAAAACAACTAAATTAGCAACATTTTAAAACATTATATAGATTTTTTTTTCACTTAGAATATTTAGTTGCTAAAGAGCACCAAATTAAGTAAGACTTCTTATGCTGTGAACTCAGAAAACTGGAGAGGATAAAGGGAGAGATTCTCATCTTCTAGCACTTGGGAACTCTTAAATATTTTACCTCTTTAGAGCCCAGACTCAAGGGTGAATCCTAACTCTGTACTAACTACAGTCTCTGGACAACTCCTTAACTTGTCTGAGCCTCAGTTTTTCTCATGTGTAAGTGGGGCATACTAATCCTCATGTTGCTCTGCTGTTGTTAAGATTAAGGGAGCTCAACATAAAAAACAATCACCATAAAGCCTGTCACTTTGTAAATGCTCAATAAATTGCAGCAATTACTAATAATGGTCACCAATAAATATTAACTCCCTGACTTTGTTTCAAGTCTCTTGGGCTTCTCTAGTCCTCCCAGTTAACTCTGACTTCTCAAAAGAGGGACCAAGTTCAAACCTGATTGCTAAGATCGTGCTGGCTGACATTAGTTGGACTCAGGAACTGGTTCATTTCCTGGGACAGGTGTTGCCTTTGTTCAGTCTCTACATCAACCCACTTATTTTCTGCCACTCTTATAGCACATGCATGTGCACTTGTACGTGCGCATGCGTGCACGCACTCTCATAGGAGAATTGGTAATAGTGAGGAAGTACATTTCTTATTAGTTACCAGAATCTTTTTGATATTACCATACTTGAGGTGCTGTGAATGACCATTTAATTTCTTTTTTGAATAACGAATTTCTTTCCACTTTGAGACAGTGGTTATTAAGTTATAAATACATCAGGAAGGACCAGATTTGCTGAGCCACTGAGCCTCCTGGGAAAATCCTTAGAAATCCTTATAGAAATCTTATAGATACACACACAACAGAGAGAAGAAGATCCAGAACCTGACTTGGATTCTCTTCTCTCTGTTGTTACCTTTCCCATAATTTATTGTGTAGAATGCTTTGGTGGTCCCTGTCTAGTCTCTGCAGCATCCTTCAAGATTCACTTAAGATGACTCTGCTTTCACAGCATGAAAGACCAACGAAGCCATTTTTCCTAAACAAAAGGGCTCTTTCTGTGTCTTCTCTCCATCATTATGTCATACAGTGTTGCCATACTTTCTAACTAGCTATTTTTCTTCCTGTTTTATTCCTCTGTGGTTTTAATTGAAAAGCAGCCAAATGATAAATTCATTGATAAACTTCCTGTCTCCTCTGGTGTGTCTGATTAAGACTCACTAAGAGGCCCCATGTCTCCACCTGGAGTATGCTGTGGTTGTTTTGTGTATCTTTGGAGACACAGAGAGATTTGCAGCATGTATACATTTGTTGGAGATAAACTGCTTCTGTTTTTGAAAACTGGAATTAGCTTTAGTAATTCTGAAATCTCATGCCTTTGAAATGAAAATGTCAACTGTTTAAATAATGTTCTCAAGACTAGTTTTTCTTACATAATTTCCCTTAAATCTCTGGCACAGTGACATTCATTCAATCAATAAACATAAGGTAAGTATCTATTAAGTTAGAGACACTGGAAATATAAAGTCATATCTTTCATAATGTTTAGGAGAGTAAGAGGCATATACATAAACAATTTAAGAATCCTAGGCACGAGGGGAACAGTGTTGTGTTAGTCAGCTTTTCAACCCTGTAGACAAGACCAACCTAGAGGAGGAAAAGTTTATTTTGGCTCACAGTTTCAGAGGCTCAGTCCATGATGAGCTGACTCCATTGCTCTGGGTCCAAGATGAGGCAGAACATCATGGTGAAAAAGCATGGAGGAGAAGCCCTTCTCTGCTCAAGGCAATCTAGAAGCAGACAGAAAGGGAAGGAGGAGGCAGGGAGACAAGATACAACCCCCAAGAAGCCACCTCCACCAGCCACACCCCTCCGAGTGACCAGCACAGTAGTCCTTTCAATTATTAATCCATCAAATGTGTTAATCCACTGATTAGATTAGAGCTGTCCTATAGAATCGTTCCACCTCTGAACATTCCCACATTAATATAAGAGTTCATATTCAAACCATAACTTGTAACACCTCATTCCAAACCATAACAAGTGTCTAGGAGGTGAGATGGGGCATAAGGGAGGTAAGGAGATATAAATTTCCTTTAGTCTTGGGTCCTGCCAGAGCCTCAACTGATGCCTGTAACCAGCAAGGGTATAGTGGGCAATGCCCAGATTAGGAAGGATCAATAGTAAGGGTAAAAAGAATCTGTTTACAGACTTTTTAGATGTGAAAGAGCAGATGCTTACAAAAATGCTTATTTTTGGTGTTTTTTAAGCAAGTTTTCAGGCAGGACTTTTAAGTGTAGAAAAATACCACATATGGAAGACAGCACCTATGAGGGGTGTCTCGCTTTGAACTCTGAACTTTGAAATTGAGTGCTAATTGTTCGTGGGCAACCTTGGGTTAGCTGCCCCAAATCAGTTCCTTTCTTATTTGAGGTTGAGCCATCTTCTGGGCTAGAGAAGGAACTCTGGTGGTTCTAATCTTGGATTTAAATACCTTAAGGATCACCATCCACAAGAACTCAAAATTCTTTGTGGTTGGTTAATAACATAATAAGCTTCTGACCAGAGATGGTTTAATCATGCAACTAAAGCAGCACAATCTTCGTGGCCCCTCATTGCAGCAGCTGCTTCCTAACACAAGGAGGAGCCCTAACACTGTGTTCACAAGGTGTATGCTTTTTGTAAACTGCAAAAGGAAGCTCTTTTAAATTCTGTCAGCCAAGATGCTTCTTTCTTTCCACTCCAGTCTCCTCTCTGCCATGCTTTCTCTTGCACTGGAGAGGGTCAGATTACTCATGCCATTTTTAAAATATGTATTTTTAGTTGCAGATAGACACAATACTTTTATTTTATTTACTAATTTTTTTTATGTGGTGCTGAGGATCAAACCCAGGGCCTCACATTTGCTAGGTGAGCTCTCTACTACTGAGCCACAACCCCAGCCCCCAAATCTCTTTATTTTGTTTACTTATTTTAATATGGTGCTGAGGATCAAACCCAATGCCTTACATGTGCAAGGCAAGTGCTCTGCTACTGAGTCACAACCCCACCCCATGCAATGTATTCTTGATAGCAATGCTGTCAATTTTTTCCTGCCTTGGAGAAGTTTAATTTCACACTTTAGAGTTCTGTGATTGGTGGGATGGGATGGGGGAAGATGCTGAACACTGCTTTTTTATCATGCATTATTACCAGCTAGCACATATATTACCTCCTAATGCCAACTCATGTAATCTTCACAAGAATTCTGTTTGTTAGGTTCTATTGTTACTCTCACTTTATAGACAGGCCACGGAGATTCAGAGAATTTAAGAAATTTGCTCAAAGTCACTCACCTAGAGTGTGACAGAGCTATGGGTCAAGACCAGGCAGGGTGGATCTGGAATCTGTTCTGACTACCAATTGCAGTGTACTCTCCCAAGTTCACCATGGGACCCAGCTAAATTGGTGTCCTCTCCAAAATCTTCTCTTTCATATATTTAATGAGGTTGTACAATGACATTTCCTTATGTGTCAAATGTCTTACCTTTATCAAAGGAGCGAAGGGATCGCTAGACTCTGGCAACCATATCTATGTCTCATGTGTCTAGATGAATGTGTTTTTGGTGATGATATAGAATCCAAAATTGGGTAAGAAATGGTAAACTAGGACCCCAGGAGGACAGTATCACCTCTAAGTGGCTGAGTAGATCTTCATCCCAGCTCCAGCACCTGGGTTCAAATTCCTGCTGTTTTTTCTTTTGGTACTGGGAATTGAACCCAGAGGTGCTTAACCGCTGAGCAACATCCTCAGCCCATTTTATTTTATGTTTTAAAATTTGAGACAGGGTCTTGCTAAATTTCTTGCTAAGTTGCTGAGGCTGGCCTTGAACTTGTGTTCTTCCTGTCTCAGCATCGTGAGTCACTGGGATTACAGGCATGCTCCAGCATGCTCAGCTAAAATTCCAGTTTTATAATCAAATATTATAATTAATATGTTAACATTATAGCTATAAAGGAGACAGGGTTCATGGATGGCCATGGAGCTTAGGGGTGCAAGGAACAGATGACAAGTAGATGATTCTTAGAAAACTAATAGGTAATATTAGAATATGTAGGGGGAAAATGCATGTGTGCAGTTGCTTTTTCTTTCTTTTCATTTGTCTGATTCTCAAAGAGAAATACATGGGCCTGGCAGTAATGGAGAACCTATAACTGCTGACGGGGACAATGTGGGCCCTACTTGTGGGGAGTGGAACAAGGCTGTAGGTTGACTCCAGCCTCCTTCAGTGTTTGTCCCACTGGGAACTCCAGGTGGGGGATGGGTCAGTCATGAAGCTGTCTCTAACTCTGGTGGGGATCCTCTATATGAGGGTGTGTCACAGATGCTTCCTTCCTATAGCTCTGTGCTTAATTAAGTGCTGGAAGCCACGGTGAGTGCCCTTGCCAGCAAAAAGCAATGTGAGGGCAATGTGCAAGTGCTGGGAAAACTGGAGGGAAACTGTGGGACTCTGCCCTGGCTCCACCTCTAATCTAGTTCCTAGCAACTGGGTTCGATCCTCAGTTTAAATAGTAAAGGTTGGCTGACTCTCCCTCTGGAGATGTCTGCTTTCTCC
Organism: Callospermophilus lateralis; assembly: GCF_048772815.1. Lineage (NCBI taxonomy): Eukaryota > Metazoa > Chordata > Mammalia > Rodentia > Sciuridae > Callospermophilus > Callospermophilus lateralis. The sequence goes on from NC_135308.1 coordinate 71,763,944, forward strand.
CTTGAATGCATCTCTGATCTCTGTTTTTCTAAATAAACCTTTGTGTCTTCCAAAAAACAAAAAAAAGGGAAAGGAAGCCAGAAAGAGGATGCCGTAAGATGGTTTGGGTGTACTGCAGTGGTGCATAGTGGGGACACTGAGTTTGAGAGGGTTTGAAGAGTAGGGTGGTAGCAGGTGTTGGTAATGTCATTTGTTTTTGAGGTGGAGGGGGGCTTACCTTGCATATCCTTACTTCCCTTCTCACTCTATATCTAGAGGAGCATCTGGAGGTGTATTATTTTTTTCCCATTGCTATAAAAATACTTGAAGCTGGGTTCTTTATAAAGAAAAGTTTATTAAGCTCACAGTTTTGAGGTTCAAGAGCATGGCACTGCTGAGGACCTTCTGGCTGCATCACAGCATGGCGGATGGCTTCGTGGTGCAGGTATGTGTGAGGGGGAGAGAGCAGCCATGTGGTGTGACAGGAAACCAGAGAGTGGGGAGGGGTCAGTCTTGGTCTTTTATTACAAACCTCCCTAAAGAACTAACCAGGGTACTGTCAAGAACTAAGTGAATCTCCTCTGAGGTCAGCACCCCCACTGACCTAATAGCCTCCCATGAGGCCTCACCTCTTCTCACTTCTTCATATTATTGCACGGAGGCCCAGACTTCCAACACATGAACCCTTGTCAGACAAACCACATCTAATCACTGCGGGCAGCCTCTCTTACCAAAGGAAACCAGAGTGAAGCAGCACTGGCCAAATTGGGCATATGTTCTACCTGGCTTTGGCCTTCCGCCTCACCCAGCCAGTCTTTCATTTTTGCCACCCACCCTTCCTCTTGGTGTTGGAACTAAATGGGTAGGTGCTGATGGTTTTGGGCAGCATCTGCTCCCCTCTCCTTTCTTTGTCTCCAAACCTACAACCAACCCTTAGTAAAAGACTTCTACTTCTTTTGGTCTGGGGATGTAGTTCCTGTAACTTGTATTTTGCTTTTTCTGTAGCAAGGGCTTATAATACAATTGTGTTCTGATTTCTACCAGACCAAATTCTCAATATATAAAGGGGTTAATTTGAAAAGAAATCCCAGATTTTCAAAAGTATTTATTTCGTTCTTCTTCCTCCTCCTCTTCTTATTCTTTTTTTTTTTGGTACTGGAAATTGAACTCAGGGGTGCTTAATCACTGAGCCCACATCGTTAGCCCTTTTTATTTATTTTACAAATTTTTTTTAGTTGTAGTTGGTACAATATCTCTATTTATTTATTTATTTATTTGGTTGCTGGTGGATCTTTATTTATTTATATGTGGTGCTGAGGATGAAAGGAAAGTGACTACAACATTCAGAGCGACCAAGAGAGCTTTATTGTAGCAGTGCAACAGAGGAGAAAAGAGAGAAAGAGAAGTAGAGGAGAGAGAGAGAGAGAGAGAGAGAGAGAGAGAGAGAGAGAGAGAGAGAGAGAGAGAGAAAAGAGGAAAGAGAAGAGGAGAGATGGAGAGGGAGAGATGGAGAGGGAGAGAGCAAGAGCAAGAGAGAGAGAAAGCAAGAGAGAGAGCAAGAGAGAGAGGGGCCCGGCAGGAGGGAGTTTTTATAGTCCAAATCTAATGGAGTTTCTGGGTCTGTAAGCTGCCTTGTTGGCGGGTTAAGAGCTTGGCCTACAGCGAGCAAGCAGCGGGCTGAGTGTTCGGCCTTGAGCAGGGGGGTGAAGTGCTCAGCCTTGAGAGCGGGTGGGGGCTTGGGCATTTGGGCTTGAAGCAAATAGGCGATAAAGAACCAGACAGAGAGTTTGAGTGACCAGGTCATCCTGCAGCTAACTTTGTTTGGCATGCCCTGCAGACAGCTTACTCAGCCTGTCTTGCATCTAACAGAGGATCTAACCCAGTACCTCACAGGTGCAAGGCAAGTGCTTTACCACTGAGTTACAACCCCAGCCCCCTTAGCCCTTTTTAATATTCTATTTAGAGACAGGGTCTTACTGAGTTGCAAGTGCCTCGCTAAGTTGTTGATGCTGGCTTTGATCCTCCTACCTCAGCCTCCCAAGCACTGGGATTACAGGCCACTACATCTGGTTTATTTTCTTAAGACCCCCAAATCCTGTTTTGGTATGCTAGACCTTAATGTTGACTCCTTTCTCTTTATTTCCTGGAATAATAAACTCTTTTCTCCCAATGTATCATTTGGTGACTGTCTGACAAGGGGAATTCACATAAAACACAAATGCAATAAAAACAAAGGGTTTAGAATATTTAAAGATCTCCTCATATAGCTGTAATGGAAAGCTCAGTCCTTGTCCCTAGTGCCAATTAATGCCAATTTAATAATGAGGACACAGTTTTGAGAAAAAGGAAAAAGAAGTTTTATTGCTTTGCTAGCAAAGGAGAAACACAGGGGACTCCTGTTCAAAACACTGTGACTTTCCCCATCAGGAGGGACAGAGGGGGTTTAAAGGAACTCTTAAGGGTGACATTCCAGGTGTGCTCTGGTAGGGGGTCTCATCCCAGGGCACCCTGATGGTGTGCTAGGATTCACTTGTTAATTTGAGAGATATTCACTTCCCAGATCCTCAGCAGGCATCTCCTTCTTGAAGTGAGTGTGTTCAAGTGCAATTAACTAGGGGAAGAAAAGGTAACACTATCTCTCTAATCTTGTTAGGGAGGGGGAGAGGGAAAAAGTGAGAAAAAACATTAAAAAAAAAAAAAAAAAGCCTTAGAGCAACGAGGGCTATATTCAGAAGGTTAAGGGACCACTGTTACATAGCTATTGTATCTTCTGCTTATCTATCTTCTTTTTCTTACTCTTATCACCATTGTCCATCATCTCATCTATCTAATCTATTTACTAATATCTATCTATATTTCTATATCCATTAATTTCTTTCATAATTAAAACAATGATATTTTTAATATTAGGCAAGAGACCATCCTAAGTGTGAAATAGGTATTAACTGTGATTTTAAAAAAGGGAAAACCAAAAAGAACAAACAACAGCAAAACAATTGAAAAAAAGAAAAAGAAAAACCAGGCAAAATTATACTTTGGCTCCTTCAGCTTCAGAAACTTGTCGTTGAGGGTGCTGCCATCTTGTGGCAATCCTATAAACTGCACACCCTTGCAGCCTAGAACCACTAATTCTATAGTCACAGCTATTACAAACTGGTGCTTTCAGACATTGGACAAGTCCACTAATAGATTGGATTACAATTTGACCTTGAATGTTCTTTGTAATAATTAAGTCTTTGAGCTTTTGGAACTCAGAAGTAGAACCAATAAGAGGCTATGTAAAAACCCTATGTTACTTGAGCCCTGGGAAAGAGGGCAGAGGTGGGGATAAGGCAGAAGTCAACACAAGAATCTCCTTTGCTTAGACACACCACACTACGCACCCCTGACTGATAGTGGCCTAGGCCTGGAGTGGGATGAAAGAGGCAGGTTTATTTTTTTATTTTTGGTACTGGGGATTGAACTCAGGTGCCCCGAGCAACGTCCTCAGCACTATTTTGAATTTTATTTAGAGATAGGGTCTCACTGAGTTGATTAGTGCCTCACTGTTGCTGAGACTGACTCTCTACTTGTGATCCTCCTGCCTCAGCCTCCGGAGCCGCTGGGATTACAGACGTGGGACACCACACCTGGATGAGACAGGATTCTTTTTTCCTCCTTCAAGATGAATGAGCAGTTCAGAGGAGAATAAGTAGATTTTCAGGTACCTAACTACATGATTAAAATACAGAGTTTTTGTCATTTGACTAATAGAATTTATATTTCTTCAAATAGAATAATGATAATTACATTTCTGGGTATGTATTACAAGAAATTCTGAAATGTGTACAAAATTGATGTGAAAAGATTTTTATGATAACTATTTATATGAAAAAGAATATAATGAATTTCCCTTTCTACCTTCTTCCTTATTCTCATTTTCTTCTTCCTTTTCCTCTCTGATAATTATTGACCAATTATTACCTTGAGGAAGCTAACTTTTAACATGTTCTTATTTTCAAAAGGATATGAGATGTCTTCAGACTACCACTTATCAGCAAATTTAAAACTTAAATCAGAAGACTTGGTAATGGACTCAAACCCTGAACACCTGATGCAGGCTGATTCAGAGAGAGCAACTCATCGTCTTGGTCCAGGGATGGGCATGAGACCGAAGCCGGGCCAACCAATGTCTTCTTCCGGATTTATTGAACTGGAGCTGGAAGAGAGAGCTCTTTACCTTTTGGGGCAAGGAGGAAAGAGAATTGGTCTGCAGTAGGAAATGTGGCAGCCAGTCAGGAACAAGGGCCACTTGGCAATGGCTATTTCTAGTTTCCTTGGCTTTACAGGCCAGTGAGTTGCCCCAGTCCCTTCAAGTAAGTCTGGCATTTAATTCATCTGCCTACAAGTGGGTTTCTGACCCTGGCAGCTCAGAGTTCTGATAGATAAAAGGGGTAGGACAACCTGATTTCTCCTGTCAGTCTTATCAAGCTTTTGCAATTATCCTTCATTAGTGATTTTCTTCTTTCTATTGGCTTTATCTTCTTTCACTGAGAAAAGTATGTGTAAGACTGTGATTTAATGTTATGTTCTTCCTAAAAGTGTTTAAAGCTGAATGCTAGTTTTAAGGTTTGAATGGTTAGTCAGTGTCAGTTTGAAATATTCCTTGACCTCAGTACCAGTTCTTTTTTATTGTTCTCATCTGCTAGGACAAAGAGGGCTTTTCTTCCATCCCGAGGTCCAACCTCTCCCTCTCATTCTAGATCTCAATTCCCTTTACCTGAATCACCAAGTTCTGGTAACTATGACCACACTCCCCCTTCATCTGAAAGTCTCTTCTCATCTTCATCATTAACTCTTACTTTCATGTGTGTTTGGTGCTGGGGATTGGACCCAAGGCCTTGCATATGCTAGGCATGTGCTCTACCACAAGCTACATCCCTAGTCCCACCTGACTCCTACTTTTTTAAAAACTCAACTCTGAGATTAACTTTTCTTAGGAGCTATGGCAGAAACCAGTAGTGGTCCTCCAAATGTTGTTTCCTCTTCATTCTTTACTATCAGAACCCCCTTCCTGTTCAGGGGCAGCAACATGCCCAGTCAAAAACACTGTGCTTGAATTCCACAACTCCTTACCTTGAGGCTGGTCCCAAGATACAGTTCTCTCCAACAAACAGCAAGCGGAAGTCACTGGATGTGAGTTCTGAGAAAGAAGCACTCAGCTCACAGCACTTTGCTGTTCACCCCTCTCCTCGCTTTTCTTCCTGTCTGGAATATGCTTATGCTAAGAATGGCAGGGAAGGCAGAAATAAGCTGCCCAGATCATCAACAACTTTCAGAATAGCTATGCCAGTCCTAGGCTGTCCACATCCTGACTTGTTATGTGGACATAACAAGTTATTGAACTAAAAAGAAAATATCAGTTGGACAAGTTCACTGAAGTCAGGTTCTGTTACATTCAGCCAAATGCACTTCTAATTGAGAGAAAGGATTTGCACCCCCGTTTTAGTGCTTTCCACCTGTAATGTAAGTTCACTACTTGTATGCGTTTTAGTCTGCTCTACTGATTATCATGCCCCTGTGATCAGGGGTCTGATCACATCTTAATTTTGTTTCATGCAATAAATGACATCTACTAGTTGTTGAATCAATGCTTATTGAATAAAATGAATGAAATCTGAAAGGACACCCTAGAGGGTTCTCGCATGGGATTGATTTTCCCTGCAGAGGGTATTTGGCAACATCTGATGACATTTTTGATTGTCTTAACTGGGAGATGGAAGTTACTAGATTTCTTAGACTGCACAGGGCAGCCCTTCACATCTGAGAATAATCTGGTGCATTAATGCTGAATTGAGAAGTCCTGCTGCATGGCAGTGCACCATGAATATGTATGTTAAGGATGGGGCTTTCTCTACACATACTTCTCTCAGAAAGTCAGGGAGAGGTGAGGAGATGTTCTGCATATCCACACAACAGCATATTTCTTCACTCTATTGATATACAATTTGTGGGGCTGGGGATATAGCTCAGTTGGTAAAGTACTTTCCTTGCATGTACAAGGCCCTGGGTTCAATCCTCAGCACTGCAAAAAAACAAAAACAAAAACAAACAAACAAAAAAACCCCAAAACAACAACAACAACAACAAAAACACACAAAACCCCCACAATTTTGTAATGTGATAAGTACCATTTGATATCTAAAGTTGGAGGCTGGAGGATAAAAGGATTTTCCTTTCTTTCTTTTCTTTTCTTTTTTTTTTTTGGTACTGGGGATTGAACTCGGGTACTTGACCACTGAGCCACATCCCCACTCCTATTTTGTGTTTTATTTAGAGACAGGGTCTCACTGAGTTGCTTAGTGCCTTGCTTTTGCTGAGGCTGGCTTTGAATTCACAGTCCTCCTGTCTCAGCCTCCTGAGCTGCTGGGATTACAGGTGTGCACCACTGTGCCCAGCTATCAATAGAAGGATTTTCTTTCTTATTCTAGGAAGAAAGTCCTTCTCTAAGATAGGATTATGCACTTATTTTTTTCTTCTGCTCAGGGCAGAGGATGAATGCTGAAGAATGCCTGGAAATGCTTCTGAGGTCATGACTGACCTGAGAACAGAGAATGTGAAGCAGTTAAGGAGGTCACAGGAGCTTGAATGTGAAGGAAAAGAATAGCCCTTCCCAACGCTAACAGCAAAGGTTAGAGGTGGCCCATTTTCCTTCCAGGTACGTTGAACTGGTTAGGATTCTCCAGAGAACTAGAATTGATAGGATACACACACACACACACACACACACACACACACACACACACATGAAGGGGCTTGCTATGTAAATTGGCTCACATGATTATGGATGCTGAGAAGTCTCATGATAAGTGATCTGCAAGCTGGAGAACCAGGTCAGATAGTGGTAAAAATTCAGTTTATGAAAGTGAGAGAACCAGATGGGGGTTAGGGATAGGGGCCAGTGTAAATTCAGAATCCTGAGTAATACTGATTCAAGTGCTAAACTTTGCTGGAAACATCCTTGAAGCCACACCCAGAAATAACGTTTTTTTCTAGCTATATGAGCATCTCTTAACCTAGTCAAATTGACACACAAAATCGACCATCACATGCTGCTCTTGACCTGAAATTAGTCTCTAGGTCTTCATGTCCTTACCCATCATTGGGAGGAGGCAAAATCACTGCAAGTTCGACAACCAGAGAAGGGACTGGAAAGAGAGAGGAGACTGGGTCCTAGGGGTAGGTGCCACCTCCTACGTAACCCAGGCACTCAACCCATCAGGCAGATGATACCTTCTCCTTCTTTCTCCTGGAGTTTAGTTCATGGGGTTTCTAGTCACTTTTCATTCTCACATTTTGTTTTCTTTCTGGGTTTCTGCACCCAACAACGGGTCTAAGTTCTCAAGGGAATGGTTATTTTAGCCAGCAGGGCCGTTTTGACCAAGACTTTTCCTGTCGTAAATCACCTTAGTGACAGGTGAGTGGTGGGGAAGAAAAGGTGGTATATGAAGAGCAGCATTGCTAAATTCTGTAGTGCTCTGGGCATATGCAAACTTGCTGTGGACCCCATCCTCAAACGAGCATATCAGTGGCACTTCACAAGAGCATCATCAGGTTGACATGGATGTCCAGGGCTGGGGCAGGGAGGGTAGACTAGACGAATGTGGTGTGGGGGATTGTGTGCATCTAGAAAATCCCCTAAGGTAGTTCAGCAGTGTGAAGTGATCCAGGGTGATATGTGGATATGTGTGAGGCACCCTAGGGGTTTCCTGAAATACAGAGGCTGTGGAACTTTCTAGGATGAGGAGAACTTGTGTTGGGTGTGTGGAAGACTCCTAGGTGAAGTTAAGTTTCCGTCACAGGAGAACATCACGGAATCCCTTATCCCTCCCCCTCCTCTCCAAAGGGGGCCAAGCCAAAGAGCGCCAAATTCAAAAGTTTTCCCTACCAATCCCGGCAGGACACAGCGTCCGCTTGCTGTTCCTGAGTCACCCTGACAATCAGCACCTGCCACGTCACCTACCAATTCTTCTTAAGCCAAAGCTTGCAAGCGAACACTCTCTGCCCTCTTCCTCTCTGCTCTCTGCCCTCTTCCTCTTTTTTCTCTCCTCTCTCTGCTCTCTTTCTCTTTTGCTCTGCTCTCCTCCTCTCCTCTCTCTGCTCTCTGCCTCTCCTTTTCTTCTCCTTCGGGAAGCCCCCCAATAAAATCTCTTGGTTGAATCTCTTGGGTGAGTCACTCTCCTTTCAACTTGGATTACTATGACTCAGGTATGATGTGAATATCTCTAGCCTCGTACTTAGATGTCTCCATTTCTCTCCAGCCCAACTGTCACTCTCAGTGCCTAGATAACCACCATCTCTTGCCCGAGAACCACCTCTCCATTGTGCTGCTCCACTGTGTCCCCCCAAGTCCACTCCTGTCATTGTCCCAGAGTGATTCTTCTAGACTGGGCCTCCTCAGGTCAGTTCCAGCTTAGAAGTCTGCAGTGCTCAAGCTGACACCCCAGCTTTCAGCTCAGGAGGACTGAACTGTCCTCTGCTTATTTGCTGCCTAATTGTTCATCTTTCCCTAGCTCACACTCTATGATCTTGTCACACGAACATCCTATACCTCAGAATATGACAAGATTCTCTTCTTATTTTGGAATTTTCTCCTCTCTCTACCCTGCCCCACATGACTGTGTGGCACATCATTATAAAATAAGAACAGATAGGTTTTTTTTTTTTTCCTTTTTGGTAATGCTGAGGATTGAACCCAGGGCCTTATGCATGTGAGGCAAGCCCTCTACCAACTGAACTATATCCGCCCCCCAGATAGTATTTTAACTGGAAATTTTTCTATGAATTTCCTTGTTACTTAGGGATATCTCATCCACAAACCTCATATATATATATATATATATATATATATATATATATATATATATACACACACACACACACATATTTTTTTAGTTTGTAGACACCCCACTCTCCCACTTTATGGTAGGAACTGTGTTTGAAACTGTGTCAGCTATTTCTTGCATAAGATGGATACTCAATAAATATGTGTTGAGTGAATTAAATAAAGAAAAGAGAAGCCAGGCTGGATTACAAAATTATCCTCTTCTAAAACCCAATGAAATTAATATTAAATAAAAGACTAGCAAAGCATTCACCAGCAGCAAACAAACGAGGAACGAAGGCTAACCCAATGCAATCTACTCCACAAAGGTAGCTAACACAAGAAACAGAATGTTCTAGACACAGTATGGGACCCTATCTATCTCACCTAAGGAGTTTAAGGATATAAAACATAATTATTTATGAAGATTTTACAGTTTTCACTAAACCTCATTTGGTAGCCTTATCATTTACCTCTCCCACTGGGCATAGGAAAAAAATGGCTGCTGAGGAAAATAGTTAAAATGTGCAAGAGAGTAACTGGGCTTTTCTTTGACTGATGAAATTGAAGGAGTTGGAGTCCACCCTGAAATCTGTGAGCCAGAGGGAGAGGGAAGGACTGCTACTCAGATGGGTCAATAGAGTGGAGCCTTTTTGCTTTTTGACCCAGGTTTGAAAGTGAGCCTCTGCAGGCAGGCTTGTTGGCTTCAGAGGGACCTAGATTAGTAGTGGTTAAGACCAGCTAGTAAAGATCGAGAGGCACCTTTGTGTGGGGTGGGGGTATAGCAAAATGGTCCAGCTAGAGTGGGCTGCAGGAGTGGTGGCCCCAAACACAACTCTGATTAATCTAGAAGGACATAGGCTGGTCCTCTGAACCCACCTCAGGCACTGAAGCATGAGAGAACATGAATGGGACCTGAGGTTTGTAGCTACCTTGGGACTGATGGCATAGGATCACTCTTGTGGCATTTTTCACAAGAACCATGAGGAAGATGGCAGCTTCAGTGTCTCTCTTGCTCTGTTTACTCTTTTCAACAAGTTCAATAATGGTTTTGTTCTCTTAGACTCTGGATTCTCTGAGGATGTATGCCCTAGTTCACTAAAATACACCCCTTAGTAATTAAATTTCTAAATTGTCTTCCAATTCTTAGCACATTTTATTTCACATAGAGCAAGAAACTCAAGGAGTAAAGGTATTGATAACCTGAAAGACAGGTATGGTTGAAGAAAGAAAAGTAACTAAAGAGAATAGAATTTCAATATGTAAGAGTTCAGAGGGAGCAGTTACCAGGCACGAGAGGGTCTAGGGAAGGGCCATAGGTATGAGTTGATGAACTTGAGTTTCCTCATAAACTTCAACTCATCAAGCAGGTATCAGCTTGAATATCTCTTCCGAAAAGAAGTTTCCCTTACTGGGTTTGCCCTCCCATTTACGCCCCCTCATTACAACCTCTCATTACCCACTGTGTTTTGCCTTTATTGCTTTTTAACACCTGTTATTAGATAATTTTTATATCTGATGTTTTGCATAACATCTTTCACCGCAAGCTAGATTGTGAACCCCACAAAGTTAGAGATAGCGTCTTTTATTCTCAGCCCCGGCACAGTCCTTATTCGCACCTGTGTGGAGTAGATGCTTAGTAAATGGTGGCTGTGTTGAATCCTGTTGGTGTGTTATGCATGATGCCTTGAAGCTCACGAATTTGACCCCAGTGAACATTCACACTTTGTGAGTACTTGTTATTTATATCTTCCCATGGTGTAAGACATATTTTACTAACATTTTATGTTTTACATTAAACTTTAAAATGTTTTGTAAATAGTAAAATCATTAAAAATAAGAAAAGGACGAGTACATGCATCAGAGATAGAAAGGATAAAATGGGCTTGGGGGGGTCAGAGTTCATGATATACCAAGGTATGAATTAAGAGAGTTTCCAAAAGGTCAGGAGGGTAGAGGCAGGAAGAAAAATGGTGCCAGAGGATCAGCCATTTGGAAGGAGCAAATGAGAAAGAGGTGAAGCCCAGGGACTGGTGTGGGATGAAGAAGAGGTTGGGGAGGGCAGGAGTCCATGGATCCACAACCACCAGCCCAGCTTTCAGGGCAGGGACCCTGGTCCTGGGCAGCTGTTCTGAGAGGAGGAGATTGGATCTTTAAATACCCAGTAGATATAGCCCTATCCTCATCTGGATCAAGCCCCAGGTGACATGTGTGCTGCACAGCATGGTCTTATTGGCTAAGAAAGATCCCCGTGGGGCAAAAGTTAGATTCTGTCAATCTGCTCCTTGCCCTCCACACCTCACTGTTATGAGCCCCCTCTGTGCTTCAGGTTCTTGGCTTCAAATCATTATGAGACTGGGACAAAGACCCTCTGCCATCACCTAATGATTCCCACCTCCCCACTCTGAATTCCCCTGTGGATTCTTAAGCTACTCGCTCCATTGTCTGCTGACTGGTACTTACTCTCATATTTCCAGCCTCCTCATGGTTTTCTGCTTGGGCTATGAGTTCAGTCATAACGGGCTATCATCAAAGACATCCTCCCATAGTCCAAAGGGATGAGGGTAACTGATTTTCAGCACTCTGACCTTGAATGCACCTGTAGTCAATCAGTCAGAGAGTTTGGCCCTTGGGAGTGAGAAAGTCACTCATGCTTTTGAATGCAGCCTTTCTGCTCTGGCCCTGATTATGGGACCCTTCTTTTCCGGGACCTGAGAAACATGATGTCAAAGGGCTGCGTTGCTCATATAAGGAGATATTGAAGATTCAGAACCTAATTGGTGTTTGAGCTTCAGAAAGTGGCAGACGAAGTGTCCCCGAGCACCAGAAATGGTAAAAGGTCTCTCTATTGGCTCTCAGTAAGGAGGATGTAGGGGATGTGTCTGTGTATTCCCCTCCCATTGCTGTAGACTTTGTCAGGATCCTGATGCTCACAGAATTATTTTGCAGCTGAGGCTGTGACTTTGATGTCAGGGGAGGCAGGATGGCTTTAAGCAGATATCTCATTCTCCAGGGACTGTGTTTTCTCTTTAGCACCCTGGTGGGTGCTCTAGGTAAGACTCACCTCTCTTTTCTGGGGCCAACAGCAAGTGAGTGAATACCTTGGTTAAGGAACAGGTCTCTGGAGTGATGTAACCAAAGCTTCAATGTAGATCATATGTATATGACCAAAAAGGAACTACTGTGATTGTGAATATTGGTCAGCTGGTAAGAGTGACAGGTTTTTGTAGAGAAGTGATATTTGATTTTAGACTGAGCTCAGTCAGTTTCAGTACCCTCCAATGGCTCCCTTTCTCAGGGAGCGTTTGTTTGGTCTCAGTGGCTCCCAGTTATGTGGGAACGATCAATGACTGGCCCCAGCTCAGTCTCTGGGTTGCCCCTTACACACTGCATTGCCTGGTTGTTTTTCTGATGCTTTGTAAAGGACTGTTCCATTAGGATTTCTATGTTTTATGTATTTATGCTCCTTTAGGCTGTGTGCTTGTATGTGCATGAGTGTCGTGGGTGTGGAGTGTGTGTGAGCAGTGTGTGAAAGCTTTTGTGAGGGAGAAGCGGGCCAGAAGTGGTTCAGTTGGTTGGTATGTAAAGTGCATGGTGCTGACCCCTTAAGGTGTGTGTGTGTGTGTGTGTGTGTGTGTGTGTGTGTGTTTGTGTGTATGTGCGCATGCGTGCTACTGTATGAAGATAGGCAGAGGTTCTCATATCAGCTCTAACCGGATTATAGATAACCTTGCACCTGCCTGCCTTGTTCTGGCTCCTCTCCTTCAATTCTTCAGTCTCCTCCGCTGCAGTGTTTGCCCAGTGCAGGCTCTGTGAGGAGCTTTGCCTTTGGCTTCATCTCATTCCCACCATGTCTCCTTTGTAGAAGCACCTCAGCCGTAAGATGGGACTTCTTGTTTATAGAGATGAAGTGACAGAGCATGGATCACATAAATTTCTTCCAGTCCCTGCCCCAGCACTCGTGAATTATTTCCTGATCTTGCTTGGATCCTGGCTTTTTTGCTTCCCTCCCCTGGATTTTCTGTGTTCTGAGGGGTACATTTTCTCTCTTATGCGTTCCTCTGTTCCTCTCTGAGCAGAGTCTTTCATTCAGAATGACTGCAGGCTAGGGATTGGGCTGCAGAAATTCTAGGATTTATCCTGGAGGAATAGCTCTTTCAGGTTTGGGTATGTGTCCAGGCTAAGACAATTTTTTTTTTTTTTTTGATAACAGGAATTGAACCCAGGGGTGCTAAACCACCGAGCCACTTTCCTAGCCCTTTTTATTTTTATTTCAAGAAAGGGTCTCACTAAGTTTCTTAGGTCCTTTCTAAGTGGTTGAGACTTGCAATCCTCTCGTCTCAGCCTCCCAAGTCCCTGGGATTATAGGCATATACCACCATGCCCAGCTGACTACTTATTTTTTTTGCACATTAAAATATTTTATTGTCATATTATAATATAGACTATTTAAGACTAATAAGGACAATTTTGATTCAGTCACTGCATGACTGAAACTCTATACTTGCCTGTGTTGGACATTTTGGTATTCTTGTTATTACGAAATAGCTGCTCTGAAATTCCTTGTATTTAAATGTAAGGATCATTAATGATTGTTTCCCACAACAACATGCTGTTATAGTTTGGATATGAAGTGTCCCCTAAAAGCTCCTGTGTTAATGCAGGCGTGTGGGAGGTAAGATGATTGGATTGTGAAAGCTGTAACCTAATCAGTCCATCCTAGTTTGAAAGGACTGACTGGGTGGTAACTGTAGGTGTGTGGGGCATGGCTGGAGGAGATGAGTGACTCAGGTGTGCCTTGGAAGGGTTATTATTCCCTTTGGCCCCTTTTGTGTCTTCCTCTCTCTCTGCTTCCTGGCTACCATGTCCTGTTCAGTTTCTCTACTATACCCTTCCTATCATGATGTTGTGCCTCACTGTGGCCCCAAAGCAATGGAGTTGGCTTGGCCATCTATGAACTGAGACTGCTAAAACCATGAGCCCCAAATAAATGTTTCCTCCTCTAAGTTGTTCTTGTCAGGTATTTTGGTCACAGCAATTCAAAGCTGACTAAAACATATTCTTAAAGTAGAATCACTGTTTTGTAGAATGTAAATAATTTTAGGACTTTTAATTCATGGAGATTGTCTGTCAGACATGTTTATTCCAAACTTTACTTCCACTAACATGGTATTAGTATTTTTCACAGATCCTCATCAATATTTTTTTAATCAAGTTTTAAAACTCAGTATATTAGGCAAAAACTGGTGCAAATTAACTAATTTAATTATTAATTTGTGAATTACTTGCTCATGACACTCATCCTTTTTAGTTGAGATGTTTATCATTTTTGTCATGATTTATACTGGAGCTCTTAATTCTACTACTATTTCTTCTTTTTAAAAAATTGTTTGGGGCTGGGGATGTGGCTCAAGCAGTAGCGCGCTCGCCTGAAATGTGTGCGGCCTGGGTTCGATCCTCAGCACCACCTACAAACAAAGATGTTGTGTCCGCCGAAAACTAAAAAAAAAATAAAAAAAAAAATAAAAAAATTTTAATTCTAGTTTGTTTTATATGACAGCAAAATGCATGACAATTCATATTATACATATAGAGCACAATTTTTCATATCTCTGGTTATATGAAAAGTAAATTCACATCATTTGTGTCTTTATACATGTACTTAGGGTAATAATGTCCATCTCATTCCACCATCTGTTCTCTTGCCCCCTCCCTTCCTCTACCTCCCTTTGCCCTATCTAGAGTTCATATAATCTTCCCATGCTCCCCCTCCCAACTTCACTATTAATCAGCCTTCTTATATCAGAGAAAACATTTGGCATTTGTTTTTTTGGGATTGGCTAACTTCACTTAGCGTTATATTATCCAACTCCATCCATTTACCTGAAAATGCCATGATTTTATTCTCTTTCATTGCTCAGTAATATTCCATTGTGTATATATACTTCATTTTATTTATCCATTTATCTACTGAAGGGCATTTAGGTTCCACAGTTTAGCTATTGTGAATTGTGCTGCAATAAACATTGATGTGGCTGTGCTCTGTAGTATGCTGTTTTTATGTCCTTTGGGTATAGACTGAGAAGTGGGATAGCTGGGTCAAAAGGTGGTTCCATTCCCAATTTTCCAAGGAATCTCCATACTGCTTTCCATATTGACTGTACCATTTTGCAGTCCCACCAGCAACATATGAGTGTGCCTTTCTCTCCACATCCTTGCCAGCACTTATTGTTTTTTGTATTCTTAATAGCTGCCATTCTGATTGGAGTGAGATGAAATGAGTGAGAGTAGTTTTGATTTGTATTTCTCTAATTGCCTGAGATGTTGACCATTTTTTCATATATTTGTTGATTGATTGAATATACTCTTCTGAGAAGTGTCTGTTCAGGTCCTTGGCCCATTTATTGACTGGGTTATTTGATTTTTTAGTGTTAATGTTTTTTAGTGCTTTATATATCCTAGAGATTAGTGCTCTATCTGATATGCTTGTGGTAAAGATTTGCTCCCATCCTGTAGACTCTCTATTCACCTCACTGATTGTTTCTTTTGCTAACAAGTTCTTTAGTTTGGAATCTATTCAATTTATTAATTCTTGATTTTAATTCTTGAGCTATTGGAGTCTTATTAAGGAAGTAGGGGCCTACTACTACTATTTCTAGTATAATAACAGAAACAAGTCTCTGTTATGTAAGTGTATATAATTATAGTAGTATAATTGCATCCAATTATACCAACTCATTTAGTTGATTGCACAACAATCCTTTAAGATAATAATGTGTGTGTGTGTGTGTGTGTGTGTGTGTGTGTGTGTTTGTAATCTCAAAAAACTGAGGCAAATTAAGTTAAATCACTTGCTCAAGGTGAAACGGGTGTAAGTGATAGAGACAAGATTTTATTCTATCTTCTTTTCTCTTTTTGAATCTGGATCTAAATATGTGTTTTTTAACTTTGTGCCACTATGATAAAATAACTGAGATAATCAACTTAATGTGGGAAAATTTTATTTGGTTCACAGTTTTGGAAGTTGGAGTCCATGGTCACTGGTCCTTTTGCTTTTGGGACTGTGGCAGAAGCACATGACAGAAGGAAACTGTTGACCTCATAGTGGCTGGGAAGCAAACAGAGAGATAGGAAGGGTCCAGGGTCCCAGTAGTCCCTTCAAGGGCACATTCCCAATGAACCTAGCTTCTTTCCTTTAGGATCCACCTCCTAAAGGTCTCCCTCCCCATGTACTGCAGGCTGATGACCAACCCTTTAGCATATAATTCTTTGGGGGGGGGACATATTAGATCCAAACTATAACATTCATAATTCCAATCCCTTGATAATCCAAGACTCTTTTTCCTATAGTTTGCATACTTTTATTTCCTGGCATTTAAAACAAAATTGAAATCAGATCTATTGTTTATGTGTTCTTGTAGTATGGGTTTTGGTAATCACACCATTTTGGTGGAAATTAACATGTTTTTTAGTCTCTTGTAGATTTTGCAAACTGGTAGCTGGTCTACAGTCTTGATATACTCATGTAACACTCAACCATATTAAAATTCACAGCACATTCTATCCATGCAGAAGACCCCTTTGGAGCTCTTCCCAGTCATTTCATCCCTGCCATAATCTCATTTCACTCACGAAAGCATATTTCATATTTAAATCTTACCATATTTCGTTTTTCCTGTTTCAGAAACCTTTTCAAATGGAATTATATACAATATAATCTCTTGAGACTAGCATCTTTCATTTAGATAATATTTTCAGACTCATCTATCTTGTTAATGTATGCTTGAGCCCATCCTTACTCCTTTTTTTCCCCCTGCTAATTCTTGGTTTGATTTAATCTTTCTTTCTTTCTCTCTCTCTCTTTCCTTCCTTCCTTCCTTCCTTCCTTCCTTCCTTCCTTCCTTCCTTCCTTCCTTCCTTCCTTCCTTCCTTCCTTCCTTCTTTCTTTTTGTAGTTTTAGATGGACAGAATGCCTTTATTTTATTTGCTTATTTTTATGTGGTGTTAAGGATTGAACCCAGTGCCTCATGCATGCTAGACAAGCACTCTGCCACTGAGCCACAACCCCAGCTTAATCTTTTTTCTTATGTTGGATGCTTAGTTAATTGATTTGGCCTTTGGTTTTTTTGGAATTGACTTATTTCACTTAGCACGATAATCTTCAGTTTCATCCATTTACCAGCAAATGCCATATTTTGCTAATTATTTTCTTATAATAGCATGATTTTTTATTGTAATGTTTGTTGTTTTGTTTACATATCTAAGAAACTACTGCCTATTTCAATATCACAAGTATTATTTTATTTGTTTTTTTCCTAAGGATTTTATTGTTTTAGGCTTTATATTCAGTCTATGATCCCTCTGAAGTTAATTTTTTATATCATGTGGTGAGGAGCTCCAATTTCTGTATTTTGCATATGGATATTCACTTTTACCATAATAATTGGTTGGGAAGACTATTCTTTCCCTATTGAATGGTCTTGGCACACCTGACAACATTTTCTCTAATTGTTCTTTGTTTTGGTTGTCTTGGTTCATTTGCATTTTTATGTGAATTTTAGAATCTGCTTGTCAATTCCTTCACAAAGAAAATTGAGATTTTCACAGGTATTGTGTTCATTCTTAGATAAATTTGGCCAGTAGTGTCACTTTAAAAATATTTAATTATTAATAGTCTTGAAATTCATGGACGTGAGGCACTTATTTTGGTTTTCCTTAATTTATTTCCATAATATTTTCTGGTTTTTTAGAGTACAAGTTTTGGACTTCTTTTGTTAGGTTTATTCCTAAGTGTTAACTTTTTTTTGATATTATATTAAATGAAAAATTTCCTTTAATTTCATTTTTAATTACTTATTGATAGCACATGGAAGCTCAGTGGATTATTATGTGTTTATCCAGAACCATACAACCTTTCCAACTCAGTTTTCAGTGGATTGCTTATGATTTTCTATATATAAGATCATGTCTTTGAATAGGGAAAGTTTTGCTTCCTTTTTCTCGGTATAGATGTCTTTTATTTCTTTTGCTTGTGGATTGCCCTGGCTATAATCTCTAGCACAAAGATATGGATTCTCTTTTTTTCAGATCCTCACCAACTTGTGATGTTTTGTCTTTTTCATATTAGCCAGCCATTCTAACTGGAGTGACTGGGATGAATTGATATCTCTTTGTTTGTTTTTTTTAGATAGGAGATTCATATTTTATTTCTGCAGTGACATTTTTACATTTGAATATAAATTAAATCTCTTGGTGCTTGCCCACCAAGAGATAGCTTGAATAACCAAGACTTCTGTTACCAAAATCTGTTTGTTGTTTTTTTTTGTCCTTTGGGTAGTTTAGTCAGAGGTAAGACATTTAACTGGTTCACGACAGAAATGCCCACTCCTTGGTACAGGTTTTGAAATTTTCCCTGCTTTGAGCTCATTTATAATTTCTTCAATATCCTTAGGTTTGAAATCCTCATGGTAGTTACTATTTATCAGTGTATTTACACAGACCACTAAACATTCCACCGCTATAAGAGTGAAATGTTTTTTGAGTGTAGTCTCTCCAACCTATTCCAAGCTTCTTTTAAATGGCCTCCAACGTGCTCAGTTTCAAAGCATGCAAGGTGTGGTAGTACAGACCTAAATGTGATGGTTTCCAACTGGCTTTCCTTTGTACATGGTATAAAAAGTCACTGCTTCATATATTCTCCTTGGAGGTACCTGTAAAACTTCTGCAAACTTGTTCATAGCAGAGATGGGGAACCACACATTCTGTCTTTGGGTTAAATCCAGGACTGGAAGCAGAGTTGCTGCCCTTGTATATAGTTTTTTTTTTTTTTTTTTAAACAATTGCCTCTATCCTCTGGTGTGAAATCAAATGAAGTATCTGGGTTAGTCTCAGGAATCTCTCTGTGTACATATAAGGATGGTCCTCTCGCACCATTTTGCACAGCTGTCTTGTGCAAATTCCTTATATGTCCTCCCCACGGGGCAGTGAAGCCTGCCCCCAGCCTGGAGCAACAAGGAAAAAAGTCTTTATGGTTTTAACTTGCATTTCCCTGATGATTAGCAATTCATAGTTCTGTAGCTCAATGATTTCCCAGTTTATCTTCACATTTAGCTTAATTTTTTATATTATCAGGTCTTTAATATATTAAACAAAAACTTTTAGTATATTTTATTCTACTTTTTATTTTTGGCAGGAGAGATAGCTTGAATAACCAAGCCTGCTGTTACTGAGAAAAGTCTTCTGGAACTTTCTACAGTAATGAAAACATCTATTTCCATGTCTGGGTCACCAGCTAGATATAAATTCCATGAAGGCAAGAACATTGTCTCATTATGTTCTGCATTTCTAGCACTTAGCCTAGGGCCTGCCTCTTTAACAGATAATTTTAGTATTAATAAAGTAGTTTTGTGTGAACTTTCAGAATCCCATTCATGTCCATCTCAATGTCAGATTTTTAAAAAAAACTCTCCTAGGTTGTCTCTTCTTCTACTATCTCCTTAACCTCTTTCCATTTATCTTTATTTTCTTTCTCAAATGGACCTGCCTAAGATCCATTTTTCTTTTCTTTTTTTGTTTAATAGTGCTGAGATTGAACCCAGGGCCTTGTGTATGCAAAGCAAGCACTCTATCAACTGAGATATATCCCCAGCCCTCCCTAAAATCCTTTTTAAGTTCCGCATCTTCCTAGAAGTTTCCCTCTTTTGATGTTTCAATTGTTTTCAGTGCAAGCACACAAACCCAGACTGAGGCCTGAGCAGTGTGAACGGGTACAGTAGAGACCAAATTCTTGCTTAGATTTAAAAAAATTCTCATTTTGCTGATCCTAATGCATATGATTCTCAGGAAAACTGACTTCTCCATTCCTGGCAGGGAAGCAGAAACCTAGGCTACTGGATAAGAAAGTGAGATGGCAAGAGTTAAGTTGTTTGGATCCTCATTCTAGGCTAGATTAATGCAACGGAATTTTTGTCAGCCAGAAGTCTTATTTGGATAAAAAAATTGAGGCAGGAATATAAATCTCTGTTATGCTGTTCTGCTACTCTGGAGAAAGCCTTTCAATTAGTTATGTATTGCCCCCATACTTGACAGTTTCTGGGGGTCAGGAATCTGGAGATGGTTTAGCTGGATCATTTGGCTCAGGGTATCTCATAAGTCTGCAATCATTTAAATTTTATTTTATACTGGTTCCTTTTAGTCCTACATAACATTAGGATTCATTTTGACAAAATTATAAAAGCATGTAATTTGTTCTAATTCAGTCCCCAGTACTTTCCCTTTCCCTCCCCTCTACCCTCTCCCTATTCCCTTTCTTTTATTCTACTAATCTTTTTGCTAATTACTTACAGTTTTTTAAAAATAGTGTCTTATGGCCAGGTGTCATGGCTCAGGCTTGTAATTCCAGCGGCTTGGGAGGGAGAAGTGAGTTCAAAGCCAGCTTCATCAGTTTATCAAAGTGCTAAGTGCCTCAGTCCAGCTGGGCAAAGTAACCGAGAGGTGACAAGCAACTGTGAAGGTTGAAGCAGGAATTGCTTTATTGCAGAACAGCAGCGGTATATATATCTTACTGATTTACATAAAGCATGACTCCATCAGCATTATCCAATCATAGCATTGCTCCCCTACAGATACAGCAATCAGCCAATAAGGAGTCCCCACCATCTTGATGGCTCGGTGGTGTTGCCTCACAAACCACTCCTCCTGGCAAACTGCCAGGCACCATCTTGACTTGGTCGCGGCCTCCAACATCTCCCCCTTTTTGTTTTATTAAACAACAAGTATGTGGTTTAGGGACCGTGCCTGTCTTAGGTTGTCCAATACTACATATGGTCCTTACCCATCATTGGATGGTCTGACCTCAAATCGTCAGCGTCCTGGCTTAGGTTGGTACCATTGTAATTGGATCTTACCTGTCTTTGACTACCGGCCCAACATATTTAGCCATACTTGTGGATCTTGCCTGTTTCTAGGGCCATCATGGCCTGTTCAATGACCATAGTGGTTTCTTTTTGTTGTCTGTGTAATCTACACAAACACCATAAAAACCTGCCACAAGCAGAAGGAGGAGGATACAAAATGCCACAATACCAAGCCATTGATGGCTCTAAGTGAGAAACCCTTGAAAAAATTGTACCACTGATGACACCGTTGGCAAAGACATCCTGGTACTATTAACAGTTACAATTTGTTGTCTCAATAGATTAGTTAAATTTTGAAACTTTACATTCCATGTGCCACTAAGCATGGCTCCTAGTTGTCTGGAAAGATCTGCTGCTTGAGAAATATTATCATAATGCATAGAAGTGATACACAGTTCAGGTAAGTTCTGTAAATAGCTTAAAGCAGAGGAATCCATCAATATGTCTATTTCTTCTTGAAGTAAACCGACTCTTTTGTTGAACATCAGAATTCCATTTCTAAGATGATCATTAATAATGTTTTGTGTTTGTAAAGCTTATGCTACTTGTTGAGTTACATTGTTTATTGTTGCAGCAGTTTGTACAGTTTGTGTAATAGCTATCGAAGAAGCTGTAGTAGCAGCAGCAGAAACAGCAACAGCTGTGATGATGGCAGCTGTAATTCCGAAGTTTTGTTTGGTTCTCAGTAATACTGGAAATTCTTCTATTTTTGTCTTCACTGGCACTGGGATGAAGGCAGGAATTCTGGCAATGATGGCTAAAGAAAATTGTGTAGCATTCCAGCAGGCACTAAGAAAACAATTTTCTGAACAATTTAGTACATTATCCTGAACAGAATTATTAGATATAATGAAAAGGAAAGGTTAAAGTAAACAAACAGGAGTAGGTTTGAAATCTATATATTTAGTCTTATTTATCTGTACATTGGTCTCAAACGTAGTACTAGTATTATAATTGTAAGACCCATTAAACATTGATCCTCCTTTTATAAATCCTACAGGTGAAATATCCATACAAGCCCTTTGTCCACAAAATGATCAAATATTAAGTGGATCTGATGTAATGACTTGACTAGGATTTTGATAAGTAAAATTGTTTCCTTTAAATGTTTCATTTGAAAAGGTGTTAAATCTAGGAGTAAATGTAAATCCAGGAGTTAAGTAACGGGTGGAACCTCGTTCCAAGCAACCTGACCATGTCGGTGGCCAGGTTTGTTCTGGGCTCCAACATCGCGGAGCCCAAGATTTTTTGTACTGGCTCAGTGTGATTACTCTTGCTACTAAACCTAGGAGTAACTCCTGTAATACCAGTTACATTACCAAATCCAGCATAGGTATTATTTATGGACCAGAACTTTCCTACAGTTTGATTCCCTAATCTAATGCAAGGCTGGGTAGTATTAATAACTGTGCAATCCTATTTCCTGGTGAAATTATTGAGATACCCCTTGGAGAACTAGTTATAATTTTTATCTCACCTTCATAATCAGGATCAATTACCCCAGGACTTATCATAAGTCCTTTTAGAGTAGAACTGCGTCCTAATAATAAGCCTACTGCTCCTTGGGGAAGAGGTCCTTTTACCCCTGTGGGAATGATTTGAACTCCCATCTCTGGAGTTAGTACTGCTCTGGTGGAGGTGCAGATGTCTGATCCTGTGCTCCCTCTGGTTTGTCTGATAAGGGAGTTAATGGATAATGTGTCCTGGGCACTACCCTGATGGTGTTGCTGGGTTCCTTCAATGCCCTGTATATTTGTGGTTGTGGGCCCCGGGGCATCGGGCCCCCCCTGTCTGTTTTTTGGCAATGGAGTACCCTCTACAGTACTCTGAGAACGGCATTCACTAGCCCAATGTTTTCCTCTACGACATTGTGGGCAACACCTGGTATTTTTTTTTTTTGATCATCCCCAGTTTTGTTACTTGTTTTAAACCCTCCTCCTATGGGGCAACTCCTTTTAAAATGTCCTGCTTGACCACAATTATAACATGTTTTTGGCCTGGTACCTAAAGCCTGTTGTACTCCTTGGGTTACTGCAGCTGCCAAGGCTTGCCCCTGTACCACTGACTCATTAATATCTCTACACAATTTAATGTATACATTTAAATCTTTATGTTTCCAAGGTCGAATAGCCTCCCTACACCATCTATTGGCTTGTTCATAAGCTAGCTGTTTTATTAATGGCATCGCTTGTTTTACATCCCCAAAGACTCTGCTTGCTGTTTGCATAAGCCTATCCACAAACTCTGTGTAAGGCTCATTGGCTCCTTGTATCACCTTAGATAGCTGACCTTGTAAATCCCCTTGTCCTTGTAGGGTTTTCCATGCCTTAACTGTGGCTGAAGCAATCTGTAAATATATAGCAGGATCATTCCAGCTTGTTGTTGTTGACCCTCATAAGGTCCTTCTCCTAGTAATATGTCTAAATTTCTCTGTGGATACCCGGCTGCTGCATTTCTCTTGGCAGTCTTCACACACAATTCCTGATTAGTAACTTTCCATGACAGATATTGTTCTCCATTTAGCACAGCTTTGCACATGCTAGCCCAATCTGCTGGTGTCAAGTTTAAACTTGCAATGGATTCAACCATGCTTATGGTAAAAGGGGCTTGAGGACCAAAGGCTGCTACAGCTTCTTTTAACTGCTTTACAATTTTAAAATCCAAAGCCTGGTGATATCGATGCCCTTCCACATCCTCAAGTACAGGGCATGCTAATCTTCAAGGTCCTGTCTCAGGATTCCATCTATCAATTACAGGAGGTGGGGGCCACCCAGCATATGTTGTCCCCATATACATAGGTGGAGCTGTTGGTTGAATACTTACGCCCTCTGGTGATAGAAAGGGATTAGTAGCAGCCTTTTGTTGTAACTCCTCCCCTGATAGTCCCTCCTCTTCTGAACTTTATTCCCCTTTCTGACTAGCTCGAGAGACTTCCTCTTTTACTTGGTCTAAGATGTCTTCTCCTTACTCTGTTATAGTCTGAACTGAAGGCTTTGGACTAAGCAAACAAGATCGTATCAATGTCCATAATGGTAATGTGCCAACTGGCAGAGTTCCTGGGCTTTTCTTTTCTATCTTTTTAAAATCTTCACCATGATGGTCCCATTGTGGTATATTTAACAACCCCTCCTCTAAGAACCATGGGCTACATTTTTGTATTGTGTCAACGTATGCCCTAACATGTTCTTGGTTTTACTGGGGTGCCTCCTTCCTTTAGCAATTTACTTAACACCCTTTTGGTTTGATTTTTACTAACTTCTGATCCCATATTTCCATAACAAAGACAACACAACACACTAAGATAAAATGAAACAAAAACACACTGTATCAATATTTTCTATTTTCTTGAAATGGCCATCCGTCCTCTTGCCCTATCTGCTCCCCAGGGGCGAGCAGCTTTCCTCCCATCCTATCTATTTCTAGGGACAGGCAGCTTACCTTGTCTCTTACCCCCAAGCATCCCGGAGTTCCCTGTACGGGCCACCACTTGCCACAGTCCAGCTGGGCAAAGTAACCGAGAGGTGACAAGCAACTGTGAAGGTTGAAGCAGGAACTGCTTTATTGCGGAACAGCAGTGGTATATATATATATCTTACTGATTTACATAAAGCATGACTCCATCAGCATCATCCAATCATAGCATTGCTCCCCTACAGATACAGCAATCAGCCAATAAGGAGCCCCCACCATCTTGATGGCTTGGTGGCATTGCCTCACAAACCACTCCTCCTGCCAAACTGCCAGGCGCCATCTTGACTTGGTCACGGCCTCAAACAGCTGAGCAACTCAGTGAGACTCCATCTCTAATAAAATATAAAATAGGTCTAGGGATATGGCTCAGTGTTTGAGTGCTTCTGAGTTCAATCCCTGGCACCTCTCCACCCCCACAAAAAGTGTCTTATGGATATACATGATGGTGAGATTCACTGTGGTATATTCATATATGTACAGAGGAAAATTAGGTCAGATTCATTCCACTGTTCTTTCCTTATCCCATCCCTCATCCTTCCTCTTCAATCCCTTCATTTATTCCATTGATCTTTCTTTTATTTTTTATAACCCCTTACTTTAGATTAGCTTTTGCATATCAGAGAAAACATTTGACCTTTGACTTTTTGGTACTGGCTTATTTTACTTAGCATGATAGTCTCCAGATCCATCCATTTGCCAACAAATGCCATCATTCTGTTCTTCTTTATGGCTTATACTCCATTGTATTTATAAACCACATTTTCTTTATCCATTTATCTGTTTAAAGGCACCTCGTTTAGTTTCATAGCTTGGCTACTGTGAATTGTGCTGCTATAAACATTGAGGTGGCTGTGTCACTGTAGTATGCTGATTTGAAATCATTTGGATAAATACAAAGAGTAGGATAGCTGGGTCATATGGTGATTCCATTTCTAGTTTTTTGAGGAGTCTCCATACTGCTTTCCAGAATGGTTGCACTAATTTGTAGTCCACCAACAATGTGTGAGTGTACCTTTTCCCCTACAACCTTGCCAATATTTATTGTTATTTATATTCTTGATAATGGCCATTCTGACTGGAGTGAGATGAAATCTCAATGTACTTTTGATTTGCATTTCCCTATTTTCTAGAGAAGTTGAACATTTTTTCATGTATTTGTTAACCATTTGTATTTCTTCTTTTGAGAAATGTTTGCTTGGTTCTTTTGCTATTTTATTGATTGATTTATTTGTTCTTTTTGGCATTAAGTTTTTTGAGTTCTTTGTATATTCTGGATATTAATGCTCTATCTGAGGAGCAGGTGGTAAAGATTTTCTCTCATTCTGTAGGCTCTTCACATTCTTGATGGTTTCCTTTGCTATGCATAAGTTTTTAATTAGATGCCATCCCACTTAGTGATTTTTTAGTTTATTTTTTGAGCTTTAGGAGTCTTATGGAGGAAGTTGGTTCCTAAGCTGACATGTTGGAGTGTTGGGCCTACATTTTCTTCTAGCAGTTGCAAGTTTTATGGTCTAATTCCTAGGTCTTTGATCCACTTTGAGTTGATTTTGTGCAGAGTGAGAGATAGGGGTTCAATTTCATTCTGTTATGTATGAATTTCCTGTTTTCCCAGCATCATTAATTATAAAGCCCCCCCCCCCATGTATGTTTTTGGCATCTTTTTCCAGTATGAGATAACTGTATTTATGTGGGTTTGTCTCTGGGTATTTTATTCTATTCCAGTTGTCTTAATGCCTGTTTTGGTGCCAAAACTGTTTTTGTTTCTATAGCTCTGTGGTATAAGTTGAGGTCCAGTATTGAGATTTCTCCTGCTTCACTTTTCTCCTTAAGGATTTCTTTGGTTCTTCCTCTTCTTCAATGCCGCAGTCTGGCTGGGCACAATTCAGGAGCCACTTGTCAAAAGAGCCCAACTGCCACCAGCGGCTTCCCACAAGCCTCTCAACCTCCCCCATTCCTCCTGCTCTTGAGGTCGATTGGCTGGGTCACGTGGGCGGAGCCAAAAAAAGTCCCCCATGAGCAGCTCCATAGTCTGAAAGGGCAGGGAAACAGCCCAATGAGCATCACCGCAGAGGAGCCAATCAGCTAGATGTTGCTGGGGCCGCTGTGAACCAATCATCAGCTGGCAGTCTGAAAGTTTGCTGGGGCCCCTTCGGCTGTGGCTCTCAACACTTCTTTTTATTTTTTTCAAATAAATTTTATAACTGCTTTTATAATTCTGTGAAGAATATCATTGGAATTTGATGGGAATTTCATTAAATCTGTATAGTGCCCTTCATAGTGTGGTTATTATGACAAAATTAATTCTGCCTATCCAGAAACATGGGAGTCTTTCCAACTTCTAAGGTTTTCTTCAATTTCTTTCTTTAGTGTTCTGTAGTTTTCCTTTGTAAAAGTTCTTTACCTGTTTTGTTAGTTTGAGTCCCAAGTATTTAGTATTTTTTTGAGGCTATTGTGAGTGGGATAGTGTATGTATATATATACATACACACACACACACACACACAGATTGATCATTGGAGTATAGGAACATAATTGATTTATAAGTGTTGATTTTGTATTTTGTTATCTTGATGAATTCATTTATGAGATCCAGAAGTCTTCTGGTGGAGTTTTTTGGGTCTTCTAAATATAGGATCGTGTCATCAGCAAATGGAGATACTTTGAACTCATCTTTTCCTATTTGTAATCTCTAATTTCCTTCTCTTGCCTTTTGCTCTGTTAGAGTTTCAAGGACTGTGTTGAATAGGAGTGGTGACAGTGGTCATCCTTGTCTATAGAGGAAATGCTTTCAGTTTTTAGAGGAAATTCTTCCAGTTTTTCCTCATTCAGTATAATGTTGGCCTTGGGTTTGCAATATATCCTTTACAATGCAGAGGTAAATTCCTTCTATCACTAGATTTTCCAGTATTTAGAACATGAATGGCTGCTGTACTTTGTCAGATATTTTTTTCTGTATGTATTGTGATAATCATGTGATTCTTGTTTTTAATAAAATCTGTTGAAATGGTGAATTACATTTATTGATTTCTGTACATTGAACCAACATTGCATCTGTGGACTGAAACCCACTTGATCATGGTACAATATATTTTAAATATGTATTTGTATGCAGTTTGTCAATATTTTATTAAGAATTTTTGCAATTATGTTTATTAGGGATATCAAAGTTTTCTTTTCTTTGATGTGTCTTTGTCTGGTTTTGTTATGATAACTGGTTTTGTAGAATGGGTTTGGCAGTATTCTTTCCTTTTATATCTTATGGACTAATTTGAGGGGAATTATCTTATGGACTAATTTGAATAACTAATTTGGTATTAATTATTCTTTAAAGGTGTGGTAGAACTTGGCTGAACTCACCTGGTCCTGCACTTTTACTTGTTGTAAGGCTTTTGATAGCTGCTTCAATTTCATTACTTGATATTTATCTCTTTAAGTTTTTTATATGTTCCTGGTTCAATTTGAGTAGGTCATATGTCTCTAGGAATTTGTCAATATTATCAAGATTTTCTAGCATATTGGAATATAAATTTGCAAAATAGTTTCTGATGATCTTTTGGATTTCTGTAGTGTCTATGGGGATATATCCTTTTTCATCTCACATTTTGTTTATTTGAGTTTTTCTTTCTTTTAGTTAGCTTGGCTAAGGGTTTATCAATTTTGTTTATCCTTTTAAAAAACAAAATTTTTGTTTTATTGATCTTTTGTATTTTTTAAACTCTCTGATTTTTAATTATTTCCTGATTTCTACTAATTTTGGTGTTGGCTTGTCTTTTTTCTGGGGCCTTGAGATGTAATGTTAGATTATTTATTTGTTATTGTTCTATTCTCTCTCATTAAACTTTTGTTTTAATGGATCTCAAAATTCTGTGACAGATATTTGGTCAAGTTGTTTCCATTAAAAAGTACTGATTTTAAAAACTAACAACTTAAAACTGCCACACATAAAAAACAAGATAGTCCACAGAACATTTTCGTTTCCTTTTGAAGGTTTTATGATGCAATGCTATCATTAACCAGTCTTTTACTATTAAACTTAAATGGCCAATTGAGACAAACAGTTCTGGACCATTCTTCCACCACTGATTAAGACTGGGGTGGCAGGTATTAGGGATAATATTCATTTAGCCTTCTGAGCTTTCTGGGAAGACTTGGTGACCTTGCCAGCTCCAGCAGCCTTCTTGTCCACTGCTTTCACACCCACAGCAACTGTCTGCCTCATATCACAAACAGCAAAACGACTCAGAGGAGGATATTCAGGGAAACTCTCAACACACATGGGCTTTCCTGGAACCATATCAACAATGGAAGCATCACCAGATTTCAAGAATTTAGGGCCATCTTCCAGCTTCTTTCCAGAATGGCAATCAATCTTTCAGCTCGGCAAACTTGCAAGCGATGTGAGCTGTGTGACAACCCAGTACAGGAGCATAGCCAGCACTGATTTGGCCTGCATGGTTCAGGATAATCACCTGAGCAGTGAAACCAGCTGCTTCCAATGATGGTCCATTTTTGCAACATTGCCACGTGGAACACCTTTGACAGACACATTCTTAACATTGAAGCCCCCATTGTCTCCAGGAAGAGCTTCACTCAGAGCTTTATGGTGCATTTCAACAGACTTTACTTCAGTTGTGACATTGACTGGAGCAAAGGTGACCACCATGCCAGGCTTGAGAACACCAGTCTCCACTCTGCCCACAGGGACAGTACCAATATCACCAATTCTGTAGACATCCTGGAGGGGCAGATGCAAAGGCTTGTCAGTTGGATGAGTTGGTGGCAGGATGTAATCTAAAGCTTCAAGCAATGTGGTTCCACTGGCACTGCCATCTTTCAGGGTGACTTTCCATCCCTTGAACCAAGGCATATTAGCACTTGATGCCAACATGTTGTCACTATTCCAACCAGAAATTGGCACAAATGCTACTGGGTCAGGGTTGTAGCCAATTTTCTTAATGTAGTTGCTGACTTCCTTAATGATTTCCTCATATCTATTCTGACTTTAGGGTGGCTCAGTGGAATCCATTTTGTTAACACCAACTATTAGTTGTTTCACACCCAGTGTGTAGGCCAGAAGGGCATGCTCACGGGTCTGCCCAGTCTTGAAGATACTAGCTTCAAATTCACCAACAGCAACAATCAGGACAGCACAATCAGCCTGAGATGTGCCTGTAATCATGTTTTTGATAAAGTCTCTGTGTCCTGGGGCATCAATGATAGTCACGTAATACTTGCTGGTCTCAAATTTCCACAGGGAGATGTCAATGGTGATACCACGCTCACGTTCAGCTTTTAGTTTATCCAAGACCCAGGCATACTTGAAGGAGCCCTTTCCCATCTCAGTAGCTTCCTTCTCAAATTTTTCAATGGTTCTTTTGTGGATCCCATGACATTTGTAGATCAGATGGCCAGTAGTGGTAGACTTGCCCGAATCTACGTGTCCAATGACAGCGATGTTGATGAGAGTCTTTTCCTTTCCCATTTTGGCTTTGATTTAGCGGTGGTTTTTATAACACCTATGTTCTGGCAGCAAACCCATTGCGAAAAAGCTCTATTCTCTTAATGTGTGAGCTCCATGCTATGAACTTTACTCTTAGAACTACCTTAATTCTGTCCCAGAAATTTTGATATGTTGTATCCCTAGTCTTATTTACTTCTAAGAAAATTTTTAAAATTTCTCTCTTGATTTCTTTTGCTATTATTCATCAAAAGCGTATAACTTAATCTCCATGTATTAGAATGGTTTCTGTCATTTATCATTGATGTCTAATTTCATTCATTGTGATCTGATAGAATGCAAGCATTATCTCAAATTTTTATAATCATCTTAAGGTTCAACTACCAGTGCATCCCACTCAAACTCAGTCACATTGTTATTGATAAGATTTAGGCCTTCATGGGTTGTTGAACTGAGAACAGTTCCTTACTGGCTGTTGGTTAGAGACTTCATTCAGTTTTTTGCCACATGAATCTCTAAAACACAACTCACAACATCGCAACTGGCTTCATCAGAGTAAGCAAGCAAGAAAGCAAGATAGGTCAACAAGAGAGAAGCCAGTCTTCTTTTTTATTTTATTATAATTTTTATTAGAGCATTGCAATTATACATATAGTTGGGCTCATTCTGACAAAATCATACATGCATGGAATTTGATTTACTCCATTCCAGTCCCTGGTGTGCCTCCTCTTTTCTTCCCTTTCTTCCTTCCTCCCCCTATTCACCTTCCTCTACTCTACTGACCTTCCTTTTACTTGTTAATTGGTTTATTTGTGATTGGTAGTCTATCCACATACATAAAGTTGGAATTCACTGTGGTATATTTATACATGCACATAGTGTGATTTTGTTAAGTCTATTCCATATTCTCTCCTTTTTCCTGTCCCTCCTCCATCCCTCTCAATCACCAGAGTCTTTTTGAAGCCTAATCTCTTATGTGAAGTCTCATCATTTTTTCCAAATTCTATTTGTTAGAGTCAAGTTATTATTTCAACCCACACTCAAGGTGGGGATTACACAAGGGCAAAAATACCAGGAGGCTGAAATAATTGGGGCATTTTAGAGGCGCCTGATAACTACAGTCTATTTGTTTCTAAGATAAATAAGAATGCTTCCTAAGGGATTGAAGAGGAGAGAGAAGATTCTTCCACTGGCCTGATGAATGTGTGATCTGTAACTAAGATGGGGAGGCTGGACCCTTCCCAGCTTTAGACACATTTATATCCAGAGTTTTCAGAAGGTCTGTTCCCAGTGGTGTGCCTAGAGTTGGGTCCTACCAGCTAATGAGATATAATTGTGAGGTCTTTCCAACTCCATGTTTAGTGATGCCATAAATGCTTAAATGGCCACGTTATGGGCATTATGGCTCATGCCTATAATTTTAGCTACTTAGGTGGCAGAAGGATCACAAGTTTGAAGTCAGCCTTGGCAACTTAGTGAGACCCGGTCTCAAAATGAAAAAAAAAAAAGGATTGGGGAAGTAGTTCAGGGTAGAATGCCCTTGGGTTCAATTCTGAGTATCTCTCTCATACACACACACACATACACACACAGCCACAGTGGGGATATTTACATACACACACACACACACACAAAAATCAACAAATGATATATGTCAGGAATTATTTTTTCCTCAGAGTTAATTTTAGAATATTATCAGCATACCACGTATGGTCTTCTAACCTCATGCACTGTGTCTGTGTCTGTCTTGCAGGTATGGAGCTGAGGTTGAAGAATGGAGGCCACCGCTGTGAGGGGAGAGTAGAGGTGAAGCACCTAAACAAATGGAGCAGTGTATTTAATTTCCAGTGGCACTTGACGGAGGCAGCTGTGGTGTGCAGACAGTTGGGATGTGGAGCTGCGGTTGAGGCTGTTGGAAACGCCCATTTTGAGTCAGGGGTTGGGCCCATTTTGTTTAAAAATTTTCGCTGTCAAGGGACAGAGCTAACTATCAAAGATTGTGCACAAATTCAATACAACTTAGGATATCACTCTTCCCGTGGTGTGGAAATTGGAGTCATCTGCTCAGGTAAGGCCTGTATGGTCTGGTGGGGATCCTGAGTAGGAATGCCTGTGTCATTCTTGGGAAGACTACGGAATATAGCACTGTTGCCTTTTTAGTATACTTGAGCCTTCTGTCACAGAGTGATTCCTAGAGTGTGAGGGGCTCAAAGGAAAATAAGGGCTTACTTAGCCCTAGATAGTAAAGATTTCAGACCTGAGGGTCACTCCCCGCTTCAAATCTCTGTGATGCATCTTAAGCGGCAGGGAGATGGGGAATCCCAGTCTAACTTGGAAGCTAGGTGATCTGTGTTGTGAAGCTGCTCTACAGCTATCTACCTTAGAACATGGAGATCTCTGTGAGTCTTTTTTCCTTAGGTATTTGAATGAAGCTCTGGGCCTCAGTTTCCCCTAGTGTACTTTGTAAGCATGAGGATCCCTGATTTATGGTCAGTCATGTTTTGGTAGAAGTATTCATGGTTTTGAAGTAGAACTTGATAGGAATATTTAGAAGATTGGACATAAAGTCAGGTCTAAGCCCTAAGAATCCATAAAGGGTTTATTTTATTTTTTAAATATTTATTTTTTTTAGTTGTACACAATACCTTTATATTGTTTATTTATTTTTATGTGGTGCTGAGGCTCGAACCCAGGGCCTCGCATGTGCTAGGCAAGTGGTCTACCGCTGAGCCACAACCCCCGCCCCCCCGCCCCCCAGGGTTTATTAAAATGCATTTGGGGTAAGTAATTCCTAAACATAATCAGAAGACTATAGGACATTCCTTATATCCTAGTCCTGCTATAAAACTTGTCTGTTTTCAGTTTCCAGAACCATAGGCAAGAGTCTAGTCTAGAGCCAGGAACTAACCCAAAGATATTAGTTCTCTTTGACTCCACGCATCTGAGCCCTGCTAAGTAGGATGGGTCTCTGGGACCCTAGCCAGGGCTTCAGGTAAAGGAGTATCTGTGTCTTTTCTGGGTTATCTTATAGGATGCAGCCAGTTTAGCTTTGTGGGTATTGTTGGTAGTGGGTTCTCAGATTTAACGTTTTAGGGAGTTATAGTAAAGTTAGTTTAAAAGGGATAGTGTTTTTTTTTCTTCCTACTCTTTTGATTTCTTGCTACATTGGTCCATTTGAGTTCCTGAAAGTTTAGGCTAAAGCAAATTATGATGTGAGTTTTAGAATCTCTTAGCAACTATGAGGTGTTGATGCGGGTATACCTTCAGCAGCTGCTGAAAAGTTCTCTAAAATGTTATGGTAGTGACAAAATTTACATTCTTAGGAGATAGATGATAGATAGGAGCAGCCACTAGTGTAAATCCCATCTTGCATTCCTTTACTTTTGCCAATTCTTAAATGAATCCACATTAAGTAAGTCTCTCTGGTTGGACAGTTTGGGCATGGCTGGAGGAAGTAGGTCACAAGGGTTGTGCCCTTGGGGACTATATCACGTCCTTGACCCATCCCTTCCTTGTTTTTTCCTTTTTGCTTCTTGGCTGCCATGAGCTGTAAAGCTTTCCTCTGCAGTGCCCTTCTTCCATGACGTTCTGCTTCACCTGTGCCCATAACAATGAAGCCAGTTGACTATGGATTCAAATTTCTGTAGCTATGAACCAAAACTAATTTTTCCTCCTTTAAGCTGTTTACATCAGGTATTTTGGTCACTGTGATGAGAAGCTGACCAAGACAGAAAATTGGTACCAAGAAATAGGGTCATTGCTGTGACTGTACATGAACATGTGTTTCAGAAGCCTCTGGAATGGTTTGTGGGAGGAATTTGCGAAATTTTGGATCTGCAGGCTAGAGAGCCTTAGAATGTTGTATGTGGATAGGGCTTATTGGATGATTCTGGAGTGAGCTCAGAAGACCAGAATGCTAATAGGAATGCAGATAATAAAGATTGTGCTCATAAGGTTTGAGATGGAAATGAAAATTCTAGTGGGAATTGGAGTAGGCTATTTGTGTTGCATCTGGCAAAGAACTTGTCTACATTTTATCCATATTCAGAGACTATGTGAAACTGAATTTAAAGGTGATGGATTAATTAATCTGGTGGGGAAAATTTCAGGGCAGCAAAGTATTTGGACAGTGGCATGGATATTGCTGGAAAATTTTAGCCATATTTAAAAGGAGAATCGGGAGCAAAAAGCAGATTGGAAAGATTTGGAAAATTTGCTGTTTGGTCACAAAAGTGGGTATAAAATTTGGGCCAAGGAAGTTGTGGTTGCTGAGGAGATTAGAGCCATTAAAATGAAAGGATTACTTTGCAACAAGACAATGAGAAAGAAGCCTGAGGTTATCTAGAAATCAGGGAGACCATACCCATGGAATGCTCAAGGGCCTAGAAATGAAATTTCATTTGAAAGACTTTACTTTAAGAGGAGAACACTGGCTGCCTTGGAAGATGTTTCCGTAGGAATATTTCATCCATGCTCAGCCACCCAGGCACTCAGAGACCACTGCAGCCATGCCCAGGGGGACCTGGACACTGCTTGGGTTGGCAGTGGATTATCATTCATATGATGTTGGTTTTTCAGGCATGAAGAATGCAAGAGTTATGGGATCACGGAAGCTTCCACCAAGATTTCAAAGAAAACACTGTGAGGCCAGACAGTGTGTCCCAGGGTCAGAATCCCTGCAGGCAGCCCCAAAGAGGGTGATGCATGAAGCTATGAAAGTGAAGCTGTAATGGAGATCCTAGGGTGTTAGCAATGCCAGGAATGAGGAATGTCTGCCAAGAAAGCTGTAAAGAACAAGCAGAGCCAGCCCAAAGGAGAGGCCTGTGGACTGCAACCAACAGGGCCAAAGGCGGCAGAGTTGGTTAAGCCCCTTGGGACTCACATCTTGCCACCAGCTGCTCCAGATGCCAGATGTAGAGCTACAGGATTTATTGTTTGCCTTGCTGACTTTTATCTTGCTTTGGTCGAATCCCTTCCTTGACCCCATTTCTTTCTTTGGAATGGGAATGTTTACTCTGTGCCATTGTTAGTTGAAGGTATTACCCTTTGATTTTTTTTTTTTTTGTGTGTAGAAGTATCCTGACATTTCTGTTTTTCTTTTCTTTTTATTTGTTCTTTTTACTTATATATGACAGTAGACTGTATATTGACATATCATATGTACATGGAGTATAACTTCACATTTTTGTGATTCTACCTGATTTGGAGTTTCTCTGGTAGTGTGTTCATATATGAACATAGGAAAGTTATGTCTTATTCATTCTACTGCCTTTCTCATTCCCATTCCCACTTTCCCTTCAATTTCCCCTGTCTAATACAGTGAACCTCCACTCCTTCCCTGCCATCTATTGTGAGTTAGTATCTACATATCAGAGAGAACATTTAGCCTTTGTTGTTGTTGTTTTTTTTTTTTTGGATTGGCTTATTTCACTTAGCATGATGATCTTCAGTTCCATCCATTTACTGGAAGATGCCATAATTTCATTCTTCTTTATGGCTGAGTAATATTCCAAGTGTATATGTATCACATTTTTTAATCCATTCATCTGTTGAAGGGCTCCTAGTTTGGTTCCATAGCTTAGCTATTGTGAATTGTGCTGCTGTAAACATTGATGTGCCTGAGTCACTATAGTATGCTGATTTTAATTTCTTTGGGTATATGCCAAAGAGTGGGATAGTTGGGTCAAATGGTGGTTCCATTCCAAGTTTTCTGCGGAATCTCCATACTGCTTTACACGATTGCACAAATTAGCAATTTCAACAGCAATAATGTATGAGTGAACCTTTTCACCAACACCCTCACCAACATTCATTGTTACTTGTATTCTTGATAATTGCCATTCCAACTGGAGTTAGATGAAATCTCTGTGTAGATTTAACTTGCATTTCTCTAGTTGCTAGTGATGTTGAATATTTTTTTAATGTATTTATTGACTGATCATATTTCTTTTTCTGTGAAGTGTCTGTTCAGTTCCTTTGCCCATTTATTGATTATTTATTTATTTACTTTTTGTATTAAGGTTTTTGAGTTCTTTATGTATCCTGGAAATTAATGTTCTGTCTGAGGTGCAGATTGGTTTGATTTTTACTGGGAGATCATAGATAAGAGCTTTTCTTGAGTCATAGAGGAGATTTTGGATTTGAATTTTTGAGAAATTCTAGAACTACTAAGACTATGGGGACTCTTGGAAATGGCCTGAATTTTTCATTGTGAGATGAACATGAGTGTTTTGGGGCCAAGGGTAGAACATTTTGTTTGGATCTGGAATGCTCCCAAAATTTCATGTGTTAAAAATTTGACCCACAATGTGACAGTTCCAGAGGTATGGCTTTTGGAAGTCATTAGCTTGTAAGGGTTTGAAACTTATCAATGGATGAATCCACTGGTGGATTAATAATTTGAATGGACAACTGGGAGGAAACTGTAGATGGTGTATTATGGAGGAAGTAGGTCACTGGGGTTGTGCCCTTGACTATCATACCTTGTCTCTGGCCTCTCTCCCTTTCTGCTTCTTAGCCACCATGAGCTGCAGAAGTTTTCCTCTGGAATGTGAGAGAAATTGTCCCCTGAAGCTGTGAACAAGGGAGGGGATGAGCAATTACAGAGAAGCATAAGACACTGTCTTGGGAACTTTGGGGAGAAATGCAGATGGTGACATGTCTGTGGAAGCTATTGTGTCAGTAGTAATTGTCATGTCAGTGGAAGCTACTGCATCTCACTACCTCCACAACTGACCTCTGCAACTTTCTGAGAATATTGGCACTGACTTTATCTTTGTCTTCCAGATCACACCCAAATTCCTTCTAGTGGCAAAATCTAACCTGGAAAAGAATTCTGGGATACTGAGACAGATAATTCTGTAGAGAGGTGGTATTGATACCAAGGAGACAGAAACTAGTAGAGTAGAGGGACTTATAAGTTCTTATGACAGGAACAGTTATGAGCAGAACTTGTTTTAGAGACTTTAGACAATCGTGGCCATCATTTCTCTTTCTTGCTCTTTACTGGATAGGATTAAGTTTCTATGATTGGATCCCATCAAAAACACATGGGGCTAGGGCTGTAGCTCAGTGGCAGAGTGCTTGCCTAGAATGTGTGAGGCACTGGGTTTGATCCTCAGCACCCCCTAAAAATAAAGACATGTTGTCCATATGTCCAACTACAACTACAAAAAAAAAAAAAAAAGGAAAAAAACAACAAAAAAACACACAGTTAGTAAGGAGATTGTTAGAAGAAGAGGTAGAGTGATTTTGATGAGTCAAAAACCAAAACAGCAAAAATTTTCCCCAAACTCCCTTAATCCCCTATAACTTATCTCAGAATTTCTATTATGTTTGCTTTTATCAAAGACTGTTTTTTTCAACTTAACAATGTATCAAAATTATTTTGGCATAAAATAGATTTTAAATTAGATTAAAAATGGTTGCTTGAAAGCCAATTTCTTGTATATATAACTGTCTAAAGGAACTTAAATATGATGTATAAGTATAATGCTCTAATAAAAATGATTGCATTATTTTCAAATCTAGAGAAGGAATAATTATTTGGCAACTCCTTTACTGAAGATTGAAACAAACTTCATGTTTCTCATAGCATAGAAGTTAGCAGTACAAATTCTGGAAGACAAGCTGCTTGGTTTCTTTCTAGATATGTAACCAGGGAAAAAATTATTTGTTATCTGGCAATATGATAGGAAAATAATGTTCTTTTATTTTGGCATATAGAATTTTATATTTGGAGAGGAAAAAATGTTTTAAAATATGTATATTATTCAAATAATTAAAATAATTTTTGCATAGATTATATCTCCCCCATTTTTTTGTAGTATTTGGGATGAACCTAGGGGTGC
The DNA here is from genome assembly GCF_048772815.1 of Callospermophilus lateralis. Lineage (NCBI taxonomy): Eukaryota > Metazoa > Chordata > Mammalia > Rodentia > Sciuridae > Callospermophilus > Callospermophilus lateralis. Next base: position 71,801,480 of record NC_135308.1, read on the forward strand.
TCTACAACTGAGATACACTACTAGCCCCTTTAAAATTTTTTTGAGACAGGGTCTTTCTATGTTGTGAGGCTGGCCTTGAACTTGAATGTATAATTTAGCTTGTGGTATCAGTGAAAGAAATGATACCTTTCTAAAGAAGGGGTTTATCATAATATACTGCTTCTTAGGAGATTGCACTTGTAAACTTGCATTCCCTTCTGTTGTGTTATCTCTTAAAAAGCTGTTTCTTCTTTAAAGATGATGATCTTAAAAGATCATTGCGATAATGGAAATCTCACTAACACACATCATTGGAAATACAATTTATGGTCAGGTGCAGTGGCACATGCCTGTAATCCCTGCAACCAGGAGGCTGAGGCAGGAGTGTCTCAAGTTCAAGGTCAGCCTCAACAACTTAGTAAGACCCTGTCTCAAAATAAAAAAAATTTAAAGGGGCTGGCAGTGTATTTCAGTTGTAGAGCACCTCTGGGTTCATCCCTAGTATTGAAAAAAAGGGAGGGGGTATAATGTATGCAAAATTTTTAAATTAATTGAATAATACACATCTCTTGAAAGATGTTTGTCTAAGTTTGTCCATGTGCACAGTTGAAATCAATTACAAGGTATGGCCTAACAGATGCTAGGGTAACTTAAAAAAATAGTTTTTATAAATATTAAACAACTTCTTGCACAACAAAGTCATTATACATATAAGGCAAACTCAGAGCTTTTATACTTGCATTTATTTTTCCTTTAATTTTTAAAACACTACTATAATTGAATATTAAAACAAAACAATAAGAAGTGTAAGCATATTTTGTAGTCCTTCACTCATTCACTACTGCATATAAAATGCCTGCAGTGGGTGTTATTTACTGGCCCCAATAAGAGGTCTTACACTGAACACCACCTTTGCCATGTTGTTCATCATAGTCATATGCTTCTTCATTATAATGGCACCATCTTTCCTGATTGGGATCAAAGTCTACCAGTCTTACTGGATCCATTTCATCAGTTTCTTCTACTTCCTTCCTCTCAAGTAGGAGTTTTTCTAGCAGAGTTTGTCAGGAAAGAGAAAGCCATTTTCAGAAAAGTTTACCTTAAACTTGATGATTAAGCAACCCTTTCCATATGGTCTGTGATAAACTGGCATAACTTTATTTAGCACACACTTTATATCTCCATACTTCACAATCTGATCTGGATGAGAGGTGAAGACTATGATTTGATTATGAAGAGTGGCTATTGGCTTCTGGAAGCCACCTGGTGTTTCAACTAGTTATAGTCCATACACATGAAAAGGTCTTCTCCTTGTCCAGTAAAAATAGCAGGATCGGGCTGGGATTGTAGCTCAATGGCAAAGTGTTTGCTTACCATGTATGAGGCACTGGGTTCAATCCTCAGTGCCATATAAATTAAATAAATAAAATAAAGGTATAGTGCCCAAGTACAACTGAAAATTGTTTAAAAATCTATTAAAAAATCCCCCAAACCAGAATGGTTCTTCAGATCTTACACAATGATAATATCTCCTGTTTCCAGTCTTGGCTCTTGGTCTCCTTCACCATGGAATGTTATCTTCTATTCATCTTTCCATACTTTTGTCAATATGAACTTCTAGAATCTTCTCTCCAACTATCTTCTGTTGCGGCTTTGACCTCTATCTTTAGGACTGATCTGTTCCCCATGGCCCTGGGGCTCATGCACACAGAGTGGACTTGCTGAACCATTCTAGGTCCTAAGTGATGAATTCTTATTTGCATTCCAGTACCTTGGTAGTTGGGACAGCACTCTATTGCTCCTTTCTTGTCACCTTGGCCTTCACACTTGTCACAAATCACATTTTTTTTTTTTTTTTTTTTTTTTTTAGAGAGTGAGAGAGGGAGAGAGAGAGAGAGAATTCTTAATATTTATTTTTTAGTTCTCGGCGGACACAACATCTTTGTTTGTATGTGGTGCTGAGGATCGAACCCGGGCCGCACGCATGCCAGGCGAGCGCGCTACCGCTTGAGCCACGTCCCCAGCCCACAAATCACATTCTTTTGCAGAGCCAGTTCTTTCGTTGCACCATTATTAAATCTTCTAATGTTACTGAGAGCTGATACACAACAAAATTACCTCTCCTTTCTCTCTGCATCCTTCCTCCTCCTCCTCCTCCAAAAGCCATATCAAAGATGTCCATGGGGAAGCCAAAAACCACCATCTGCTCCACCCTCCTTAATTGCCTGTTCTCCTCCTTTGTCATATAATTCCCTTTTCTTGGCATCAGAGAGAACTTCATAAGCTTGAAAAATCCTTTAAAAAAATCTCCTTCATTTGGATTCTTATCAGGGTGGTACTTCAAGGCCAGTTTCCTATAAACCCTTTTCAATTATTCCTAGGTGCCATTGGGTTTGACCCCCCAAAACATCATAGTATTGTTTTCATTCACCATTTTCTACAGCTGGGGAGTGGGCTGGGACTGGTGTGGGGGAGTGGGATTTTGTTCAGCTTGGGCAGCTGCCCCTTCTCTGCTCTCACCAAATGTTTTGAAAATTTCCAGAAATGTTTTCTCTGGCTCATAATTTTGGAGGTTTTAGTTCACTGTTGGTTAGGCTATTGATTTTGGTTTGTGGCAAGGCAGTATAATATGGTGGGAATACGTGGCAGAGGAAGTTGCTTACATTGTGGTAGCCAGGAAGTGCAGGGGCCAGGGTGTCAGTATCCCTTCTAGGGCATGCCCCGGACAACCTAACTTCCTTCCATTAAGCCCTGTCTCTTAAAGGTTCCACTACTGCCCAATAGTATCACTAGCTGGGCCATTGGGGACACTTATCCAAACCAAAGCATGGTGAATTCATACTTAAGATTGTCAGTTCTGGGCTGGGGTTGTGGCTCAGTGGTAGAGCACTTGCCTCTCATATATGGGGCACTGGGTTGATCCTCAGCACCACATAAAGAAATAAAATAAAGGTATTGTGTCTACCTACAACTAAAAATTAAAAAAAATATTGTCAGTTCTTATAATACATCAAACATATTTATCCTTTTACAGTTATATATTTCAGTTATCAGCTGGTAATTTTCCAGTAATTTTATTTCTTTTCTCATATAGATATGCCTAATTTTAATATAATCAAATATATCCATCTATTACTTTGTGATTTCAATTTTGTCAGAACATTTGGAAACCCATACCTGCCACAGTCTGGCTGGGCACAAATCACGAGCCACTGAAGCAGGAACAAACTTTATTTCTGAACTCCACCAGCACACTCCACACATGCTCCCCGGGAACTCTCCTGAACGCCACGCGGCTCCTCCAGGAATAAACAACCAGAAATCCCTCTTCCAGAAATCCCTCCTCCCACACTTCCCCAATCAATGGGAACTCTCTGGTAATCCCCCCACCCCGCCCCAGAGAACTCCAAAGTAGCAGGCCGAGGTGGACAGTAAAGTTCTAATATACAACCAAATCAATCCAGCATCATCTTAATGGCTTGCCTCTCAACCAATACTATTGGCAAAATGCTAGGGGCCATTCCGTCTTGGCTGTGGTGCTGAGAGCCACATATTATAAAATATTCATCCATATTTTCTTTAAAAACTGATGACTAATTTTCACTTTTAAACTTTGATTCATTTATAATTAATTTTGGTTTGGTCAGCTTTGGTGAGGGTGGAATCTAACTTAAATTTTTCTAAATAGACTATTAGTTTCTAATAGTCATTTCTTTTAGAAACTTTGCTGTCATACTTGCCTCAAAGTTTGCATGCCTATACCGTCACAGTCCTTTACCAGAAAGCACTCTAGCATATGCACAGATAATCATGAGTATGCTCAGAAACCAGGAGATTGTGCTGTGTGAAAAATTTTACTATTTTTCATTGTTACCTTTCATTCTTTTCAAAATATGTTTCTTGGGTGACCAAATATATATATGAAAGGATATGTATATATATGTATATGCATATATATACACATATATAGACATATGTGTATATATCCATATATATATATATACACACACACACATATATCCTTTAATTTCAAAACTTCCAGCAATCATACTTTTACCTGTCGCACATCCCACCCACACTTCACTTTTTTCTTCTTATTTTCCAGGTGCTGGAGATTGAACCCTGGGCCTTGCACGTGCTAGACAAGCACTATACCAATAGTTGCCACAGCTCACAACTTCTACCACTGTTGCTTCTCACTTTTTAATCTTTTTCACAAGCATCTGTATCTAATTTTTTTTTTGTAGTGCTGAGGATTGAACTCAGGGCCTTGTTTATGTGAGGCAAGCACTCTACCAAGTGAGCTATATCCCCAGCCCACATCTGTATCTTTTTTTTATACTTTTATTTTTTAATTTATTTTTATGTGGTGCTGAGGATCAAACCCAGGGTCTCACATGTGTGAGGTAAGCACTGTACTGCTGAGCCACAACCCTAGACTGTTTCTCCTACTTTAAACAAGACTGTTTTTATCTTGTTTAAAGTAGGAGAAACGGGAAAGGATGGAGGGGGTAGTTATTAGGAAAAAGGAGCAGAGGGTGATGGAATGTGTTAAAAATGTATTTGACAAGTATTTATGTCAAATAAATATTTATGTCTTTCATCCATACTGAGACTTTTAAAAGAAATTTTATTGATACATTATCATTATACATAATAGTGGTATTTTTTTATGCCATATTAATACATGCACATAATTTGATCAATCTCATTCCCCAGTACCTTTCCTTTTCTGTCCCTCCTCCCTCCTCTCTCCTCAATCAGCTTCTTCTACTCTATTGGTCTCCCTTCTATTATAATTGTTATTATTTTGATTAATGCAGTATAAGTATATAGACAAGCAGGATTCATTTTTTGTGGTGTATTGAGGCTTTTTCAAAGTGGATTTTACAAATTATGAATTATTTATTTACATTCTGCTTTATCTCTCTCTCTCTGTCTCTCTCCTCTCTCTTGCAGTGCACAGGTTTAATGTGAAAACTCAAATACTAGAGGGGTACACAGAGAGCATAATGATTGGATTAAAGCCAATCACTATCATTCCTTAGCAATTGCTAAGATTCCTGTGTCTCAGAAGAAAAACTCCTAGGGTTAAACTATCATCAGACTCAGTGGTCTAATATATTCCCAGTGAGAACTCATTCTCTCCAGGTTCATTGATAAATCCCAGGGTTTCAACAGAGATAGCTAGGACCACTAGCACCCTTTTTCCTCAAACACTTCGGGCTTTCTCAATATCCAGACTCATCTGTGTGCAACTTTTCCCCCCACTTACTTCACTTAAGAAGTTCATGGAATTTTTTGCCATGAAAAATTATCTAAGAATGGAATGTAAAACCATAAAAATGGACTAGCTATAATATTTATATTTCTTACCTTGAGTCATCAGTCTGTCTATAGTTGGATATGCATTCATAGATCCAGGTCTCATGAGTTTTCCTTGTCCTCAGTCACTTGAAGACTGGCTTCTGGGAAAGAAAGCTGATCTAAAGTTGAGCTCCAGAAGTCTCAGGATGGCTTTCAAACCTTGTCTTACTTATAGGTCTCTTCCCTCTTGTATACTGATTTCTTTTTACCTCTGAATTTTTTCCCCATATATTTTCATACAAGTTTGAAAGCCCATCAATTGTGCAGTTTCCTTGGATCCTGCAGGTTTAGGTCCCTAGAAAAGGAATTCTCTTTTCTGACCAACACCTAAATTTATGTTCCTAGGAGTCAGCCACTCCAAATGATTTCTCTTCAGATGCTTGCCCATGGAGGTCCCATTCTGAAACCAACTTTTGAATCCGTTCCTGAGATACTGTTCTTGGGAAAAGAAAAATTTCATACCATTGCCTGTGACATGTTGCTTCCAAATTCTAAGACAGACATTCACTTGTTTGTTTTCTCTCCCTTAGGATTTGTGCGTCTGGTTGGAGGACATGGACCTTGCTCTGGGCTAGTGGAAGTGAATTCTGGAGGAGGATGGACTCCAGTATCTGATGGGAATTTCACATCACTCACAGCCCAGGTCATCTGTGCAGAGCTGGGTTGTGGCAAGGCTGCATCTGTCCTGGGGAACCTGCCCTTCAGAGAGGACACTGAACAGGTCTGGGCTGAAGAGTTCCAGTGTGAGGGGCAGGAGCCTGGCCTCTGGTTCTGCCCCAGAGTGCCCTGTCCTGGAGGCAACTGCCCTCACAGAGGGGCTGTACATATTGTCTGCTCAGGTGAGATAGCAGGACTTTAACTTCTCTGCACATTCTGTTCAGGTAAAAAAAAATGTCTGAGGTTTGCTGAAATCCTGTCTTCTCCTGTCAGAATACACAGAAGTCAGGCTCATGAAAAATGGCAGCTCTCAGTGTGAGGGTCAAGTGGAGATGAAGACCTCTGGAGGCTGGAGAACTCTCTGTGCCTCCCACTGGAATATGGCCAATGCCAATGTAGTTTGCCGTCAGCTGGGCTGTGGAGTCGCCATCTCCACCCCAAAGGGAGCATACTTTGTGGAAGGGGAAGATGAGATCTGGAGAGACCGATTCCACTGCTCAGGGTCTGAGTCCTTCCTGTGGAATTGCCCTGTGACTGCCCTGGGTGTTCCTGCCTGTGCCCATGGAAACACAGCCTCTGTGGTCTGCTCAGGTAAGAGAGGGCAGGGCTGGCTGGTACTCAGTTTGCTCATTGAGTGACATGTTTCTAAGAGCAGAGAGCATGGAGAACAGACTTCAAAAGTGAGACATTCTGAGGTGAAATGTGGTTCTTCTACTGATCATATGTATTTCAGTTCAAGTCAAGGAGTGTAAAGAGTGATGTATTTAAAAAAATTATTACTTAAGTACAATTCATAGAGAAAAGTATAGAATCAATAATTGTATGACTTGATGAATCAAAATAGAATGTACCCAGTCATGTAACTCCAATCTCAATTAACAAAGAACATTAACCAGCTCCAGAAGCTACCTTCACACCCACCAATTACTAATACCCCCCACCCCCCTAGGGAAACCACTCTCCTGATTTGCATTGCCATAGAATATTTTAAATGTTTTGTAAAATCATGCAATATGTTTTTTTCATGTCTAACTTCTTTGAATCATTATTATGTTTGTGATTCATCTATAGTTGTGTTGATGGAAGTGCTTCTTCATTCACTGTTATGCTGTGTAGTGTTCCATTGAATGACTACATGGCTGCATGTTGATCCATTCAACTAATGATGGAGATTTAAGTTTTTTTTTTCCCAATTCTTAACCATTAAAAATAGTGATGTTACAAGTAATCATGACTCAATGACTCTTGGTGCAAGTATATATGTATTTATTGTACATATTTGACACTTGGCCTTTTGTTTTCACTCTGTTAATGATGTTTGTGGGTGAGCCAAATTATTTTAACATCTCATCAACTCTTTCTTGTAACCATAGCACTTCTTATGGCCTTTAAAAGAAAATTGTCTGTCCCAAGATTCTGAGTAATTTCTTGTACAGTTATTTTTATTTCTCATATAATTATATAATCTTTCTAAAAATTTTTTTTTGATATTAGGAGTTAAAACCAGGGGCACTTAACCACTGAGCCACATCCCCAGCCTGTTTTTCTGTATTTTTCAAATTTAGAGACAGGGTCTCACTGAGTTGCTTAGGTCCTTGTTAAGTTGCTGAGGCTGGCTTTGAATTCAGGATCCTCCTGCCTCAGCCTCCAAACTGCTGAGATTACAGGCGTTTGCCACCATGCCTGGTTAAAGTTGAATTTTTAGCAAGATGGAAATATAATTTCATAGAATCAGAACTCTTTCCTGAAAAGACTGGTTCTGCATTGCATTGCCACCTCTGTCACATACAGAGTACAGACACGTCTGAGTCTTTCCAGATGCCATTCTGTATCATTGTTTCAGTGTTTATCTTGCACCAAGACCACACTACCATAATCATTATGACCTTTGATATCAGGAGTTGAAACCAGGGGCACTTAACCACTGAGCCAAATCCCCAGCCCTTTTTTTCTGTATTTTTCAAATTTAGAGACAGGGTCTTACTGAGTTGCTTAGGTCCTTGTTAAGTTGCTGAGGCTGGCTTTGAATTCATGATCCTACAAATACAAATCTTGACATAGTAAATTTGAATTAAAATAACAGCTCCAACTTTGCTGTTTTTCTTCCCATTCTTGGTCTTTTCCAAATAGAGTACATTTTGAATTAAGTTGTCATTTTCCATCAAAAAAAGCATAATGATAGTTTGAGGTTTGATTTTAATCTAAAGGTAAATTTGAGAGTAATTTGCTTTGACAATATGGAGTTTTTCAATTCATCTATGTGTTGTTTGTGTCCATTTATTTACATCCTTAGTTTTTTGGAGATTTTTTTACATCATTGATTAGATTTTCTCCCGGGTCTTCTGTCATTTTTTTTTGTTGTTTGTTTTTGTGAGTACTCCAGCTTTTCAGTTTTGTCTTATAATTGTCTATTGTTATTAGTTGAGGTAATATTTTGCTTTTATTTTGAATATTGAACTTGTGAGTGCTGTTATAATTGAGCCATAATTTCTAATCATATAATTGTAGATTTTGAATTTTCTGTGTTTGTAAATTTTCTGCAATCATGTAGTCAGCAAATTATTATAGTTTCATTCTTTTTAATTTTTATAATATTTTTTTCCTGTTATTTGAAGTAGTTTTGATGTCTGGTAGTCTACTAAGTAAAAATAGAAATAATAGATATTAATGTCATCTTTCTCATTTTAATATGCCACTCTAACAGGTGATAATTATTCCAGGTTTTATTTTTTTTCTGATAATTGTTTCTCTTCATTTTCTTCCATATTTAATCATGCTCAAATAGGATTAATTTTATGTTTTTTTTAGAAAAATTTGGCTTAATTAATTTTTCCTGTATATTTTCCCTATAATTCATTGATTTCTATCTATAATTCTCTTTATTATTCATTACTTCTTTGGGTTGAGCTTGATATTCTTTTGCCTTCCATATATCTAAAATATTTGCATTTTTAATTTTCAGATCTTGTTTCTTTATTATATCCATTAATTTGACTCCAATCACAGTTGGTTATATATAAATTTTTAGTTGTTATATGTTATCATCAAGATAAGAATTTATTGTAATTTCTGATGTTTTATTCATAATTTAAGTTCCAAATCATTAAAATATTTCTAGCATTTTGTTATTAATATCTAGCTGAATTGCATTGTGAGGAGAAAAACTACTCACCACGCTTTCAACCTTCGAAATTTATTTGTGTTCCACTATTATTTTTTATTTTTGTGGTGATGGGGACTGAAACTGGGCCTTGTGCATGTTGACAAGTATTCTACCACTGAGCTACATAACCAGTCCTGGGTGTTTTTTCATAAATGCTCCATCTGAACTTGAAAATGTATTGTTTATACTTTTTATTTCAGAGTTTTATATGTATAAATTCATCAAAGTTGTTAATCATTATTCAAAAACTTCCAGATATCTTACTCATTTTGGTCTATTTTTTTCCCATCAGTTATTGACACAGGTATGTAAAATTTCTTAATCTAATTGCCTGTTTCTTTTTCATGTTTTTTTTTCAGTTTTATTTGCTACATATATTTTGAGGCTTGTTTTTAGTTTCATACAAATTTAGAATAGGTTTTTAAGTTTTAGTTCTATGATATTCCTTTATAATTTTGAAATATTCTTCTTTATTTCTAGCAACTCTTCTTTCCATAAAGTCAAATTTGTATGACAATAATATAATCGTACCAAATTTCTCCACATGGTATTTTCCCCCCATTATTTTGTGTTTGACCTGTGTGCTAGTATTTACTGTGTGGGTCTCTTAAAATTAATGCAATGTTGAATTTTGCTCACTTCTAATATACTTTGACAATCTTTGATTATAATGGGTATATGGAGTTCATTTACTGTTAATGTATTATTGATAAATTTGGAGAAAATATGGTATATTCATTTTTAAAATTTTTTTTATTGGTTGTTCAAAACATTACAAAGCTCATGACATATCATCTTTCATACATTTGATTCAAGTGGGTTATGAACTCCCATTTTTACCCCAAATACAGGTTGCAGAATCACATCGGTTACACATCCACATTTTTACATAATACCATATTAATGACTGTTGTATTCTGCTACCTTTCCTAACCCCTACTATCCCCCCTCCCCTTCCCTCTCATCTTCCCTCTCTACTCCATCTGCTGTTGCTTAATTCTCTCCCTTGTTTTTTTCCCCCTTTCCCCTCACAAGCTCTTATATGTAATTTTGTGTAACAATGAGGGTCTCCTTCCATTTCCATACAGTTTCCCTTCTCTCTCCCTTTCTCTCCCTCCACTCGTCTCTGTTTAATGTTAATCTTTTCCTCATGTTCTTCTTCCCTGTTCTGTTCTTAGTTGCTCTCTTTATATCAAAGAAGACATTTGGCATTTATTTTTTAGGGATTGGCTAGCTTCACTTAGCATAATCTGCTCTAATGCCATCCATTTCCCTGCAACATCCATGATTTTGTCATTTTTTAGTGCTGCGTAATACTCCATTGTGTATAAATGCCACATTTTTTTTATCCATTCATCTATTGAAGGGCATCTAGGTTGATTCCAGAGTCTAACTATTGTGAATTGTGCTGCTATGATCATTGATGTGGCAGTATCCCTATAGTATGCTCTTTTAAGGTCCTCAGGGAATAGACCGAGAAGGGCGATAGCTGGGTCAAATGGTGGTTCCATTCCCAGCTTTCCCAGGAATCTCCATACTGCTTTCCATATTGGCCGCACCAATTTGCAGTCCCACCAGCATTGTACAAGTGAACTCTTTTCCCCACATCCTCGCCAGCACTTATTGTTGTTTGACTTCATAATGGCTGCCAATCTTACTGGAGTGAGATGGTATCTTAGGGTGGTTTTGATTTGCATTTCTCTGACTGCTAGAGATGGTGAGGATTTTTTCATGTACTTATTGATTGATTGTATGTCCTCCTCTGAGAAGTGTCTGTTCAGGTCCTTAGCCCATTTGTTGATAGGGTTATTTGTTATCTTATTGTTTAATTTTTTGAGTTCTTTGTATATTCTGGATATTAGGGCTCTATCTGAAGTGTGAGGAGTAAAAATTTGTTCCCATGATGTAGGTTCCCTATTTACCTCTCTTATTGTTTCTCTTGCTGAGAAAAAACTTTTTAGTTTTAAGTAAGTCCCATTTGTTTATTCTTGTATTTAACTCTTGGTCTATGGGCGTCCTATTAAGGAATTTGGAGCCTGACCCCACAATATGTAGATCGGAGCCAACTTTTTCTTCTATCAGGTGCAGAGTTTCTGATTTGATATCAAGCTCTTTGATCCATTTTGAGTTAACTTTTGTGCATGGCGAGAGAAAGGGGTTCAGCTTCATTTTGTTGCATATGGATTTCCAGTTTTCCCAGCACCATTTGTTGAAGATGCTATTCTTTCTCCATTGCATGCTTTTAGCGCCTTTATCAAATATAAGAAAGTTGTAATTTTGTGGATTGGTCTCTGTGTCCTCTATTCTGTACCATTGGTCCACCTGCCTGTTTTGGTACCAGTACTATGCTGTTTTTGTTACTATTACTCTGTAGTACAGTTTGAAATCTGGTATCGCTATACCTCCCGATTCACACTTCCTACTTAGAATTGCTTTTGCTATTTTGGGTCTTTTGTTTTTCCATATGAATTTCATGATAGCTTTATCTATTTCTACAAGAAATGCTGTTGGGATTTTGATTGGCATTGCATTGAACCTGTAGAGAACTTTGGGTAATATTGCCATTTTGATGATGTTGGTTCTGCCTATCCATGAACAGGGTACATTTTTTCCATCTTCTAAGATCTTCTTCTATCTCTCTCTTTAGGGTTCTGTAGTTTTCATTGTATAAATCTTTCACCTCTTTTGTTAGGTTGATTCCCAAGTATTTTATTTTTTTTGAGGATATTGTAAATGGGGTGGTTTTACTCATTTCCGTTTCAGAAGTTTTGTTGCTGATATACAGGAATGCCTTTGATTTATGCGTGTTGATTTTATATCCTGCCACTTTGCTGAATTCATTTATTAGTTCTAGTAGTTTCTTTGTAGACCCTTTTGGGTCTTCTTGGTATAGGATCATGTAGTCCGCAAATAGTGATATTTTAAGTTCTTCTTTTCCTATTTTTATGCCTTTAATTTCTTTTGTCTGTCTAATTGCTCTGGCTAGTATTTCAAGGACTAAATTAAATAGAAGTGGTGAGAGAAGGCATCCCTGTCTTGTTCCAGATTTTAGCGGGAATGCCTTCAGTTTTTCTCTATTTAGAATGATGCTAGCCTGAGGCTTAGTATATATAGCTTTTACAATGTTGAGGTAAGTTCTTGTTATCCCTAGTTTTTCTAGTGTTTTGAACATAAAGGGATGCTGTACTTTGTTGAATGCTTTTTCTGCATCTATCGAGACAATCATATGGTTCTTATCTTTAAGTCTATTGATGTGGTGAATAACATTTATTGATTTCCATATATTGAACCAAACTTGCATCCCAGGGATGAATCCTACTTGATCATGGTGCACAATTTTTTTGATATGGTTTTGTATTCGATTTGCCAGGATTTTATTGAGAATTTTTGCATCTATGTTCATTAGAGATATTGGTCTGTAGTTTTCTTTCTATGAAGTGTCTTTGTCTGGTTTTGGGATCAGGGTGATGTTGGCCTCATAGAATGAAATTGGAAGAGCTCCTTCTTTTTCTATTTCTTGAAATAGCTTGAAAAGTATTGGTATTAATTCTTCTTTGAAGGTTTTGTAAGACTCCGCTGTATACCCATCTGGTCCAGGGCTTTTCTTGGTTGGTAGTCTTTTTATGGCTTCTTCTATTTCTTCCTTTGTTATTGGTCTGTTTAAATTGTGTGTGTCTTCCTGACTCAATCTGGACAGATCATATGACTTAAGAAATTTATCGATATCTTCACTGTCTTCTATTTTATTAGAATATAGGGTTTCAAAATACTTTCTAATTATCCTCTGTATTTCTGTAGTGTCTGTTGTGATATTGCCTTTTTCTTCCCGTATGTTAGTAATTTGAGTTTTCTCTCTTCTTCTCTTCGTTAGCATGGCTAAGGGTCTGTCGATCTTATTTATTTTTTCAAAGAACCAACTTTTAGTTTTATCAATTTTTTCAATGGTTTTTTTTTTGTTTCAATTTCGTTGATTTCTGCTCTGATTTTAATTATTTCTTGTCTTTTGCTATATTTGCTGTTGTTTTGCACTTCCTTTTCTAGGGTTTTGAGATGTAGTGTGAGTTCATTTATTTGTTGGTTTTTTTCTTTTTTTGAGGAATGAACTCCAGGAAATGAATTTCCCTCTTAAAACTGCTTTCATCATGTCCCATAGATTCCGGTATGTTGTGTCTGAATTGTCGTTTCTCTCTAAGAATTTTTTGATTTTCTCCTTTATGTCTTCTGTAACCCATTGATCATTCAGTAACATATTGTTTATTTTCCATGTGATGCAGGATTTTTCCTTTGTTCTTTTATCATTGATTTCCAGTTTCATTCCATTATGATCAGATATGGTGCATGGTATTATCTCCATGCCTTTATATTTACTAAGAGTTGCCCTATGGCATAATATATGATCTATCTTTGAGTAAGATCCATGTGCTGCTGAGAAGAACGTGTATCCACTTGATGATGGTTGATATATTCTATATATGTTGGTTAAGTCTAGGTTATTGATTGTGTCATTGAGTTCTATAGTTTCTTTATTCAGCTTTTGTCTAGAGGATCTGTCCCTAATGGTGAGAGCAGTGTGTTGAAGTCACCCATAATTATTGTGTTGTGGTCTATTTGACTCTTGAACTTGAGGAGAGTTTGTTTTATGAACGTTGCCACACCATGGTTTGGTGCATACAAATTGATAATTGTTATGTCTTGTTGGTGGATGGTTCCTTTTAACAGTATATAGTGTCCTTCTTTATCCCTTTTGATTAACTTAGGTTTGAAGTTGATTTTATTCGATATGAGTATGGCCACTCCTGCTTGCTTCCGAGGGCCATGTGAGTGGAATGATTTTTCCCAACCTTTTACCTTCAGCCTGTGTATGTCTTTTCCTATCATATGAGTCTCCTGAAGGCAGCATATTGTTGGATTTGTTTTTTTGATCCAGGTTACTAGCTTGTGTCTCTTGATTGGTGAGTTTAGTCCATTAACATTTAAGGTTACAATTGAAATATGATTTGTACTTCCAGTCATGTTTATTTATTTATTTATTTTAGTTTGGCTAGTTTTTACTTTTTGGTTATTTTCCTCTCCCTTTACTAAGATACCTCCCGCTGTTAGTTTTGGGCACTATTTTTCCATTCCTCTTCTTGTAGAATTTTTCCCAAAATGCTTTGCAGTGCTGGTTTTCTGGCTGCGAATTCTTTTAGCTTTTGTTTATCGTGAAAGATTTTAATTTCATTGTCAAATCTGAAGCTTAATTTTGCTGGATACAGTATTCTTGGTTGGAATCCATTATTTTTCAGCGTTTGAAATACATTGTTCCAGGATGTTCTCGCTTTCAAAGTCTGTGATGAAAAATCGGCCGTTAACCTAATTGGTTTACCTCTGAATGTAATCTGCCTCCTTTCTCTCGTAGCTTTTAATATTCTCTCCTTGTTCTGTATGTTGGCTATCTTCATAATTATATGTCTTGGAGTTGGTCTATTATGGTTTTGGATGTTTGGGGTCCTGTAGGCTTCCAGGATTTGGCAATCCATTCCATCTTTCATCTCTGGGAAGTTTTCTAGGATTATTTCATTTAATAAGTTGTCCATTCCTTTGGTTTGAATCTCTGTGCCTTCTTCTATCCCAATGACTCTCAAATTTGTTTTTTTGATGAGATCCCATATCTCTTGGATAGATTGCTTATGAGATTTAAGCATCTTTTCTGTGTTGACTATATTCTTTTCAAGTTGATAAACTTTGTCTTCATTATCTGATGTTCTGACTTCTACTTGATCTAGTCTATTTGTAATATTCTCGTTAGCGTTTTTAATCTGGTTTATGGTTTCTTGCATTTCTAAAATTACTGTTTGGTTTTTTTAAACATCTCTATCTCCTGGTAAAGCTAGTTCTTTGCAGTTTGAATTTGTTTGTTTAGTTCGTTTTCAAAATATACTTTGAATGCTTGGACTTGCTGTCCCATGTCTTCTCTAATATACCGTTCCATCTGAGTTAGGTATGCCTTGATTTTTTTCCCTGTCCATGTTTCTGATGCTTCTAGGTCCTCCTGTAGATTTAAGTTGTCCTGCATTATCTGTAATCCCTTTTTCCCTTGTTTTTTCATGTTGTTCACGTTACTTTCCAGCTCTGTTTGACTGCTTTGTAACTGCTTTCTCCTATACATTTGTTTTGGCTTTGTATTTCTCTGTTGTCTCTCCTTTGTGGTGGGCGATTATGCCTAGAGATGTTGGGCTTTATTGTACTTTAGAGCTGATTCATTCAATTTATAAAGGGCTTCTGGATTTTGTATGCATATAGTGATTTGTTGTTTGTTCTTAGGACTTTAGGTTAGGTGCTATGAAGGTATAAGGGTTAGTATGTCTAGGCTACTTTAGAAGATTGCTCTACTGAAGGGGGATACTAACCGTCGATTGGATCAGGGTGTTGGTAGTAGCTAGGTACTTAGGAGCACTATAGAAGGCCTTGAAACATTCACCTATTTGCATTTAGACAGATACACGAAATGGAGGACGTAATGCTTGGGATGAACGTTGGGGGGAAGGGGAAGGAAGGTGCTCTTGAAAAGAAAGAAGGAGAGGGAGATAGATAGCATAGAGGAGAATGGAAAGAACAATAAAACTTGGAAGGGGAAAGAAAGAGGGAAAAAGGGAGAGAAAAAATAAAATAAAATAAAATAAGAAATAAAATTAGGTCTTAGAGATCCATTTTCTTCTCTTCCCGTAGGCAAGGCTGTGCCCTCCAGGCTGAGTTTTGCCCTCAATGTGTCGACAGCAATCCCTGTAAGGCGGCTCCTGGGAGTCTCTCAATCCTGTTGGTCTAGAGCTGTTTCATCATTTTTTTTCACCTTTTTTTGTTACTTTTTGCCTCCTTAGTAACATTTTCTTTTTGGTCAAACCCAAATATATTTTATTATTGCATTTTCTTCTCCATTATGAACAGAGAAGATGCAAGAAATTATATCAAATTTATTTGTATCAGCTAAGAGTTGTTTTGTGGACTAAAATATGGTCTATCTTGGAGAAGGTTCCATGAGTTACTAAGAAGAAAGTGTGTTCAGATATTTTTGGATGAAATATTCTATGTATCTCTTAAGTCCATTTGATTTATAATATTTTTTAGGTATAAAGAGTTTTTACTGTGTTTGTATCTGAGTGACCTATCTATTGGTGAGAGAGGGATGTTGAAATCACTCAGTATTATCATACTGGCATTTATCTGAATCTTTATTTTGTGTAATGCCTATTTTATGTAATTAGCTGCAGCAATGTTTGGAGCATAAATATTTAATATTGTTATAACTTTCTGTTATATCTTTCACTTTACAAGTATAAAGTGACCTCTTTTGTCTTTTCTGATAATTTTGGCTTGATGTCTGCTTTGATGGTATGAAAGTAGCTACTCCTGATTGTTTTTAGGCTTCATTTGAGTGGCATATCAATTTTCATTCCCTTTCAGCCTACAGCTGTCTTTGCTTGTGAGGTGAGTCTTGCAAACAGCTTATAGTTGGATCTTGTTTTTTAATCCATTCTACCAGCCCATGTCTTTTAATTTGAGAGTTGAGACCATTCATATCATACAATGAGAATTACTGTTGATTGGAGTTTTGCCCAGACAGATCTGATAGAAACATTTCCAGGGTGGGGTTGCTGCAGATTTCTAGGAGGGGAGTTCCAGCAGCTGGATCAGGCCTTAGGGATTTTTCTGGGTGGTATCTGTTCTGGAGAAATTAGATCAACATGTCCCTAGGGCCAGGCCAATGCTGGTCTGTCCTAGGAGTCTGGATCTAAGAAGAATTCTATTCATGGGGCAGGAGAGTCAACTCTCTACAGGTCTCACACACTCTGATGCCCAGGAATATGCAGCCTTCCTCTATTCTGCCATCTTGAAACCATGCCAGAAGGTTTTATTTTGGCTCATGTTTTCAGAGGCTTCTGTCCATGGTTGGCTAACTCCATTACTCTGGGCCTGAGGTGAGGCAGAACATTATGGTGGAAAGGTGTGGCAAAGGAAAGATGCTCAGTTCATGACAGCCAGGAAACAGGAACACAGAGAGAGAGAAGGTAACTAGGATAAGATATAGTCCTCAAAGTCATGCCCACAGTGACCTACTTCCTCCAACCATGTGCTACTTGCCTACAGTTTATACCACCTCCCAGGAGTTCATTCAGCTATCAATAGGTTAATCCACTTATGAGGTCACAGCCATAATGATTCAATCATTTCCTAAAAGTCCCACCTCTGAAAATTGTCATTGCTGCATTAGGGACCAAACCTTTAACACATGGGCTTTTGGAGGACATTCTAGATCCAAACCATAATGTATTCCCTGCTCCCACACATGCACAGCCTACCCTTACCACCTGCCTCACCAGAGTTTATTATATTTGTTACAGTTGATGAACCTACATTAATACATTATAATGACCCAAAGTTCATAGTTTACATTAGGGTTTTCTTTTGGTGTTGTATATTCTAAGGGTTTGGACAAGTGTATGATGTTATGTATCCACAATTATAGTATCACGTGGAGTGTTTTCAGTCCCCGAAAGTCCTCTGTGCTCTATCTATTCATCTCCTATCCCCAATCCCTAGAAACCCCTGATTTTGAGTCTCTTCATAACTTACCTTTTCCAGGATGTCATATAGTTGGAATCAAACAATATGTAACCTTTAGAGATTAGGGTTTTTCATTAACAGCATTGCTGAAATCTATCAGGTTTCTGCTAATAGTCTTCTTGAGCCCTGTAGTAGTGTGTTTTCCAGTGCTATAACAAAATGCCCACAGCTGAAAACTCATAAAAGAGATTTATTTAGCTCAAAGCTTTGGAGGCAAAAAATCAAGGTCAGGTAGCTCCATCTATGGGGGCTTCATGGCAGTTGCATCATGGTGGGGTTATATATAAGAGGGAGAGATAACATGGTGAAACAAGAAGCCAGAGAGAGACTTGGGGATAAGGCTGATCCTTTATAACAATTCACTTTTGTGGGAATTAACCAGAGTCTCAAGAGAACTATACTAATCCCTTCCTCCCGAAGGCATCATCCCCAATTACCTAACCAGGCTCTACCCCTTAAAGATTCTACCACCTTTTAATACTGCCATGGTGGGGGTCAACCCTCCATTGCATGAACCTTTGTGGGGCAAAGCACATCTAAACCATAGCAAGGCCCTTCCAGCTTTTGACCCAAAAGTAATAGCAATATTTTAGGTAGCATCTCAGTTTTGGGATCTTGTGGGTAAAGTGGCTATGAAGATGCACATACAAGTCCTTTTGAAGAAAAGTATTTTCATTTATCTTTAGTATTTTCATTTACTTTTTAATATGGTCAGTGTAAGTGTCCCACTTAACTCTTGCTGCATAACAAAACTTCAGAAGCAACTTGGCAACTGAAAAGCAACCAACCAACAAATCAGCAAATACATTTAATTTTGGAAGATTTCATGGTCCAGAAATTTGGAAATGACTCAGTTTGGCAGTTGTCTCTTGTGGTCTTTCATGAGGTTGCACTTAGATGTCATCTGGGGCCAAGGTCATCCAAAAACCTGGGAGTGTAAGTTGGATTGCCCACATGGCGACAATTGGAAGTTCAACTTGACTAAATGTCCTTTCTAGCAAGATAGTCTCAACAGTGTCAGATTCCCCCTAGAGATACTGTCGTAATTGAGCCAGGAGGTGGCTGCACAACTTACCAGCCCTTTAAGTAAAACAGTGTTACCACAAATGCATTCTGTTGCTTACAAGCAGCTCACTAAGGTCAGGTAAAATTCAAGGAAAAAGAGGAATAGACTCCAATTCTCAATGAATGCAGTATCACAAATTTTTTGGATGTATTTAAAAACAAATCACTGTAGGTCTATTAAATATTCCACACAATAATTGCAGTATTTCTAATTTCCATTTTAAAAATACATAATATAATTGTGACATTATGCATTTAGGACTTAATGAGCTTTATTCTGTATATTTTCTCCTGGTCCTTCATTTTCCTATTTCTATCTTGTGCTGATTTCATGTGTTTCAATGCCCATCCTTTGAGTTCTAATTGAGGTATTGTCTTTTTCAGTTCTACAGATTTTCATTCTTATATTTTTTTTTCTGCCAAAATTTAAGCTTGTCATTTAATTCCTTGAATATTTTAATTATGGTTACTTAGGTAACTCCACTACCTGAGTGCTTTGAGAGTTTCTTTATAATGCCTTGTCCCCCGCCCCCTTTTTTGTACCAGGGATTTGAAACTGGACTGCTTAGCCACTGAGCCACATTCCCACACCATTTTTTTTGTTTGTTTGTTTTTGATACTGGGGATTGAACTCAGGTGCACTTGACCACTGAGCCACATCGCCAGCTCTTTTTTGTATTTTATTTAGAAACAGGGTCTCACTGAGTTGCTTAACACCTTGCTTTTGCTGAGGCTGGCTTAGACATCCTTCTGCCTCAGCAACCAGAGCCAATGGAATTACAGGTATGCATCACCTTGCCTGGCCCCAGGCCTTTCTATTTTTTATTTGAGACAGGGTCTTGCTAAGTTCTTAGGGCCTCGCTAAGTTGCTGAGACTGGCTTTGAACTATCAATCTTTCTGCCTCAGCCTTCTGAGTCATTGGGGTTACAGGTGTGCACCATCATGCTGGGCCCCCTCTTGGTTTTTGAGAAGTCTCTTATGTCTGGATATTTTTTTGTTCATAAAGTTTATTGTAATTGAAAAGAACATCCCAAGTCTATTTTGTTTTTGAAAATTTTAATGAATAAGTTATAATTGTATATATTTATAGAATACAGTGTGGTATTTTGATATTAGACATTATACATATGAATTTAAATCAACTAATATCATATCTATTACCTCATCATTTTTTTTTGTGTGAGAACACTTAAGATCTATTTTTAAACCAATTTTGATATATACAATTCATTACTATTAGCTATAGTCACAGTGCTAAACAATGAATTATGAGAATTTATTCCTCTCTTTTATCTGAAATTTTGTATCCTTAGACCAACATCTTTCCTTTCCCCATTTTTATCTATTCTCCAAGTGTATGATAACCAAGATGCTACTATGTTTCTGTGAGTTCCACATTTTAAGATATGCTTGAATAGTTTTAATTGGCAGACATAAAATTGTAGAAGTCCTTTCAAAAAGACTGCATTTGCTTCCTGCTTATTTAGGGGTTGTTATTTTAAAGGATGTGAAGTAATTAGAAGTGTTCTCCATGAGGAGAACTATTTTTAGTTCATGCTTCCGTTCATGGTACCCATTTTTCTACTTACAGGGCCCTCCTCTTTGGTTAACTCTCAATTAAACTTGTGTACTTCAATCCTGTGAATCTGGCAGAACTTCTGCTGGGGTGTTCAGCATCACAGTTGTTACTCCTGTAACAAATGCCTCAGGGAAAAATGGCTCATCCAAGTCCTTTACTTATCTCTGAACTTGACTCCAAATTTTTTGCTGCCTTGAGAGCTCTATAATGCTTTCAAAGAGCATCGATATAGTTCCACTTTGCTAACATCATTCTTAGTGTTAACTTAAAACAGAAAAGTCTGTCAGAGGAGAAGTAGAAATCTCCATTAGAAGATTAGCTCTGAAGATATGAAATGATTGCTCCTTAGAGCTTTCATCTCAGATGCCATCACTAGATTATCATCTAGTTTAATTCAGTTTCCTGCTTTCTAACCCTTTCCGTAGGAAACCAGACCCAGCTGCTGCCCCAGTGCAACGACTCCTGGTCTAACACAGCAGGCTCTGCAGCCTCAGAGGGCCACGCTGCCAACTGCTCAGGTGAGCAAGGCTCCCAGCACCTGAGCCTTCCCATTCCCTGTGCAAATGCCCACTGACATGACCCTGTCTCCCCTCAGACAGCAGACAGCTCCGCCTGGTGGATGGGGGCAGTCGCTGCGCAGGGAGAGTGGAGATCCTGCAGCAGGGCTCCTGGGGCTCCATCTGTGATGACAGCTGGGACCTGAGTGATGCCCACGTGGTGTGCAGACAGCTGGGCTGTGGAGTGGCCCTGGAGGCCACCATCTCTGCTCACTTTGGAGAGGGATCAGGGCCCATCTGGCTGGATGAGCTGAACTGCACAGGAGAGGAGGCCCACGTGTGGCAGTGCCCTTCCCAGGGCTGGGGACAGCACAACTGCAGGCACAAGGAGGATGCAGGGGTCATCTGCTCAGGTCTGTGGTGCACACTGTGCACAGGCTGAGAGGTCTGGGAGGGTCTGCAGGGTGGTGACTGAGCCCTACTTCAGGGCGTGGGGATTACTGACAGGTCCCAGGGGGAGGAGGCCCCTCCCACAGTGCCTGTCTTCCCAGCAGAGAAGATGAGGTGTTTTCATTTCCTGCAGCAGCAGCTGAGCTTCTGCTGACACAGTCATTCTCTACAGTGTCCATTTGAAAGCAGATCTCTTGCTTCAGTCACATGTGGGTGCAAAATCTGTCTAAAATCCACTGGATTATTTCCCCACTGTTGCTCTTACAAATTACTACAGAGTTAGAGGCTTAAACCTACCCTTGTTATTTTAGATTAGATAGAAATCCAACCCAGGTCTTCCTGGGCTAAACACAAAGTGTCAGTAGGTTGCATTTCTTTGAGGCTCTGGGAAGACTAATTTCCCAGCCTTTTCCAATTTCTAGAAGCTGTCTGCATTCTTTGGCTCATGGCCCTTTCTTAATTTTTTCAAACAATCACTTTGCAACTGTCTGACCATTCTTCCATTGTCACATTCCTTCTGACTATGGCCTAAAGAGGTTATTTGTTTTTAAGGATACAGGTGTAGGGGTGTGATCACATGTTTAATCCAGATAATTTGGTATAATCTCATAATGAAAAGATCCTTATCTTAATCCTCTCTTCAAAGCCCCTTTGCCCCATGAGGCAACCAGGATTAGGTATTCACAGGCTTCTAGGATGAGGAAGTGAATGTTTGGGGCTCCACTATTCTGCCACTTCACTGTCCACACTGCCTTTCTTAGGGTATGTCACATGTTTACCCAGGAAACAGGATTCAGCTTTTCCTCTTTGCAGAGCACCTAGGTCCATGTTCCCACTTGTCCATTTTTCACTACATCATTAAGGTAGAAATAGAAAGATGGGTACAAGCTGGCAAAATCAGATAAAGGAAGAAGAATTTCATTATTTTCCATGGGTTCTTTCTCAGCAGCATCAGCATTGTGTATTCACTACCTTTGAGATAGGAAGAAAAACAAAACCAAAACTAAAAAACAACAGAAAGACCAAAACATGAAGAGTTGAATGCTCACTGAACCCTGATGTTTCCCTTTCCATTTCAGAGTTCCTGGCCCTCAGGCTGGTGAGCGAGGAGGACCAGGAGTGTGCTGGGTGGCTGGAGGTTTTCTACAACAACACCTGGGGCAGTGTCTGCCACAGCCCCATGAAAGCTGTGACCTTGTCCGTGATCTGCAGACAGCTTGGCTGTGGTGACAGTGGGACTCTGGATTTCTTGGTTCCTCTCAGGGAAGGTTCTAGACCCCGCTGGGTGGATGGAATTCACTGTCGGAAAACTGATATCTCTCTCTGGCAGTGTCCTTCTGACCCCTGGAAACAGAGATCTTGCTCTGCAAAGGAGGAAGCACATATCACATGTGCAGGTGACCTACTGTCTGTTTCTGTGTTTGTCCCATCCCTGCAGGTTACTGAAGGTATTTGGTAATAATTTTATTCAACTAAAGAAACTGGGGTTAGGAGACATTAAATACATACCAACACCTTTAAGTTAGGATGAGTTTTGGGAATTAAATTCCACCTTGGTCCAGTTCTTAAACCTGTGATCATTTACTCTGAAATGTGTCTATACCAGTCAGACAACTGCTCAGGTCAGTCTGTTGGCAGAAAATTGTTGAGAGCTCTGTAGGTAGAGACTTAATTCCAGGCCAGAGAACAGAGAAGAGAAGAAAACATAGCTACTGCCCTCGTAGAGTTTATACTCCAGTGCTGGCAACACTTATTACACAGAAATCTGAGTGTCATGAAGAAGTAGAAGATGCTGGACCAGAGTTAGAGACCACTCTTAGGCAGACCCCACCCCCCTGCCTTCCAGTGACCATCCCGTTGAAGAGGCATTTGTTTGTTTTCATCTGCCACATCACAGGGAACTCCTGAGTGGTCAAGGGGCCCCCATATAATACTGATTGCATCTATGTCTTCTCAGAATTCCAATCATATGATATCTATCCTTTTATGTGCGCCTCCATCCTACTTTCACAAACCAAATGCTAGAATTTGGAGTCCATTATCATCAAATTCCCCTATATCCTCAAAGTTATCCAAACCCAACTCTTCTCAGAAAACACTGGTTTCCCTATCAACCGGAGGCTGTTTCTCTTTTAATATACTTCTCTCTTGTAAAAAGCATTGCGTAGGTTTAGTCCTTGCTCTCACTAGTCATTTCAGCATCCAACTACTTTGAATGCTGTGAAGTGGTCAAATCCTGTGGGTTAGTTTGTTGCTATCCTCCCCATCCTTTTGTTTGTCCCAAGCATCAGGCTCACCAGAGTCTTCTTTGTTTTGCTCCAAGGACCATTAGTAGTCACTTTAATAGCTTTAAATACAACTGAGACAACACCCTGACCTCTCATTCCATTGAGTTTCTCATCTCTAATCACCTTTCCTTCTGTCCCACTTCTGCCTACCCATAAACTATTGACCATCAACAACTGTCTTTCTTGGGTTCATTGTTCCATTCTCTGACCATTGTCTCTTAACCTTAGAGTGCATAACATAGAATGCTGCTTTTCTCATAATTTTCATCTTCTTTGAGACACCCAGTTATTTTTTTTCCCTATCAGTTTTTCAGGTCATTCTTTCTATGATTCCACATAATTTTAACCAGATTAAATGACATGATCCAACATTATAATCAACCTCCTTTAAGTACATTCAACTCCATTGCTTCTTTATCTGTCTCACTCAGCAAACACAAGGATAAAGTCAATTAACTACTACTTGCTTGTACTAGACTAGTGAAAAGGACTAGAAAAATAGTGCATAGTTACATTGCTGGTTTAGTTCTAATGGCCACTCCACGCTGCCCACAAATTCTGTGTGTTTTTTCTGGCATGTTTTTTTTTTTGTTATCGTTGTTGTTGTTTTGTTTTTTTACTTGCTCTGTCTTGATGCTATTTTGCATATTGCTATTTTGCATATTGCTCTGTCTTGAGCGATTTTGCATATTCTCTGCTGCTATCACCTCCACCATCCTCTTTTTTCTTTTGTGTTTCACCATTCTCTCTTGAATGAGATCCTGCCTTACATATCACTGGGAAAATAGAAATAGTCAGTTGTGGATTCATATTCCTTTCTTCAAGTCTAGCAACTCTGTGTGTGTGTGCTCTCTGCTTGGTCCCCAGGATCAGGCCTTAATCCTTAACATTGGACAGTTCTTCTCAGGCTACAGATCCTAATCCCACTCATTTTGTGGGAAGATTTCCCTGCTTCAATTACACCCTCTTGCTCTGTATCACCCATTTCTTCCTGTCTCCTGATTCACTCTTGTTGTTATGGTTGGATATGGAATGACCAAAAATAGCTCCAGTGTTAAAAGCTTGGTCTCCAATGCAGTAAGGTTCAGAGGAGAGGCTTTTAGGAAATGATTGGATCACGAAAGCTGTAATCTCATTGTGATCCATCAAATGATTTGCTAAATTTGAATGGACTACTGGCTGGTAGCTGTAGGCAGGTGAGGTGTGTCTGGAGGAGGTACATGCCCCTGAAGTAATGCCCCTGGGGACTATATCTTGTCTCCTCTATTATATGCTGAGTAGCACCTACCTACCCCATACCCTTCCACCATGATATTTCTGTCTTGGAGCTGGCTCAGCCTCAATTGAATCCTCTTATATTGTGAACAAAAATAAACCTCTAAGTTGTTTTTGTCAGGTATGAAAGTACAAAATGATGCAAAGCTTATAATACACCCATCAATGTACCTAAGGGCTTGATTCCTGATATCTTGAGAAGCACACAAATGAGTATTCTTTCTCTACCTTACTTCCTTCTCCAGCTGCTGCCCTCTTTATCCTTCTGCCTCCTCTTCACAACCCCACATATTTACCAGTATTGCCAATAGTCTCTGTCTGGGTCTACTGTGCTGAACTCATTTCAGTTAGGTTTTAGATCTCATCATGCCTCAAAAGTGGTAAAAAAAAAAATAACAAACTCAGGCTTAAAACATAGGCCTGAGTTTGTTATATTGTTCTTGACATCTTAGTAGCATTCTCTTTCCTTCTCAAAATTATTATTATTTTTTGCTTTTGTTACTCTACCTCATTAAGTTCATATGCTGTAACTCCTTAGCTCAGATTCTAGATTTTAGACACTCTAAGGGATATGAATAAGATCTCTACTTTTTCTTAGTTGTACTCTCATCCTGAGCCACATGGACTTATACGACATCTATATGCCAACTTTTCCTAAATATGTACCTCTACAGCTTAGCTCTGCCTGTACTGAAAATTCTTGTATTCAATTGTTGCATGACATCTTCACTTGTATATATAATAGGCAACTCAAATTTAATTTCTAAAAAAGAATGCTTTATTCCACCCTTCTATGCTTGCTCCTAACCCTTTCTACCTGCTATATTCTCCATTGCAGTAAATGTCACTATTGCCCAGTCACTTAAGATCAATACATAGTAGTCAACCTCATTTCTTCATTTCCCTTTTCCTCCACATCTCATATCATAGCAAACTCTGTTGCTTCTATCCTCAAGTATATCCTTAATCCTTGTACTCCTTCCATGTCATTGTCAGTCCAGGGAAGATCATCTGCTGCCTAGATTAAACAAGTGTCTCTGGTGATCACCTACTTCCACTCTCTTTCTTCTATAATTGATTGTCAACCAGAGAGGTGTTTTAAAAATTATATCATTTTCTCCTTGATTATAAGCCTCCTTTCAGATGAGCTTAATATGAAATCCAGAACACTTATCCTCTTTTTTTTTTTTTTTTGGGATACATGAATAGACTAAATTTATTACTTATCCTCTTTTTTAAAAAAATATTTGCTTTCCAGTTTTTGGTGGACACAATATCTTTATTTTATTTTTATGTGGTGCTGAGGATCAAACCCAGCACCCCATGCATGCCAGGTGAGCACGTTACCGCTTGAGCCACATCCCCAGCCCTATGCTTATCCTCTTGACAAGGTCCTTAAGACCTGTTCTACAGCTTTCCTCTCCTGTTACTCTTCCACTCATGTACATATTGACTGTCTTTGTTTCATTGAAGAGGACAGTGGGTTTTTTTTAAAAAACGAAACAAAACAAAACAAAACTGTGTTGTTTTGTTTATTCCCCAGGAAACTTTCTTTCTAATGTGTTCTCTTCTTAGGGCCTTTGCACTATCTGTCTTCTTTGCTAAATATTCTGGAAATTTTAAAGAAAAGTTGGATAATTAAATATGTCAAAATGTGTTGCAGCCATAAAGTAAATAAAAACAGAAAAGTGCCCATTAGATTAGGTGATTAGGTAATTGTATGCCACTGAGCATCCTAGTGAGGATTTTAAACACATTTTAGAGTGGAGAGTTTGAATGGGGTGCAAATCAGAAATAAAAGTACCAAAGAATACTAAGTAGATGAAAACTGTACAAAGTCCTTTTGAAAAGCAGACTATGAGGGTGAAAGAGTGAGAAATATGGTGCTGGAAATAGATTTATTTGATTACCAAGTAGATTAATGCGTTGATGTGGGTTGGGTGAGTTGCCTTTAAAAGTAACACTGGCACATTTCATTGTGTGTCCCAGGTGCAAAAACAACTAGAAACTGAAATGCCAGGGAAGCTGTGGTCAGCATATTGTGCTTAGACATTGAAGGACTTCATCAGGAAAGAGGGAGGAGATTGTTCATGAGATGTTCCAGGGGACAGAGTTGTAACTGCTGCATTGAAATTGTGGGGGGGGGCATACTTGGGTTTACTCTAAGAATAAATAACAGAAGAACCTCATTCCTGTGAGGTCCACAAGGAAGGGATGGCCAACCCATATCCTCTTAAACCCTCCCATCTTTCTCTTCTTCCCCAAATAGGCCACACTTGCTTTTGCTAGTTTTGTGCATAGAGGTTTGTGCAAGGAGATTTATGTTCCCACCAGTTTGTATTAGGCTTAGAGAGAAACCATTTCCTTTCTATTTTACTTAAGTTACAAAAACATTATTTATCCATTATAAGCAAGAAAGACATGCAAAAATGTAAAAGGATAACTTAGTCATATCACACCATCCTTTGTCTATTAATATTACCCTGAAGTAAATAGGATAAATAAACTGGTAAGTACCATTTCCTTCATTTTCATGGAGAATAAATTATCAAAATTATCAGCAACTCCTACCATATCACTTAAGATAAAAATGAATGAATTGTGAGAATTGCCCAAATATGCAGCTAGGAAGAATGTGATGATAAATATTTGAGAGGCAGATGTTTATATTCTCTTCTGTCTCTCTTTCCTCACTCCCCACCCCCTGACCTTTTTCCTATGGCAGCTAAAGAGATATTAAGCAGTAAAACTGTATACTAAATATTTTTTTTCCCTGAAATAAGACATTATGAAATGAGAGGTAGGCATGTCTACCATCCTGAAGGTGATCAACCACTCAAGAGAAGTCCTGCCTTCGTTTTCAGAGATGTTCCTGCATAAGACAGATGTGACAGGATAAAAGGATAATAATATATATCAATACTGGTTTTTAATAACAAGTGCCATGTAGACATTTATTTTCTTGGTATTATTTTGCATGTATATGTACTTCTTTTGGTTTCAATTTTTATAACTTTTTGTTTCTATGTTATCTCTGTGAACTCTCATGTATTATTTTTTTCCTTAATATATTTATTTGAGTTTTGTGCATATATTTTGTTCTTACTGGCTAGTTATTGTTCTACTGTTTTTTACCTGTTTTTTTTTTTGTACCAAGAATTGAACATATGGAATGCTAAATTATTGAGCCATATCCCCCCAGTCTTTTTTTTTTTTTTTTTTTTTTGGTACTGGGGATTGAATTCAGGGGCACTCGACTACTGAGCCACATCCCCAGCCCTATATTTTTAAGAGACAAAGTCTCACTGAGTTGCTCAGCAACTCGCTGTTGCTGAGGCTGGCTTTGAACTCCCATCCTCCTGCCTCAGCTTCCCTAGCCACTGGGATTACAGGTGTGCGTCATTGACCCTGGCCCTAGTCCTTTTTTTGTTTTGAGACAGGATCTCTTTAAGCTGCTGAGGCTGGCTTTGAACTTGGAATTTTCTTCCTTAGTCTCTTAAATTGCTGGGATTACAGGTATGTGCCACCATGTGCCATCATGCCTGGTGCTCTATTACTTTTATAGAATAGAAATCTTTTATTCTTTTGATCTGTTTTACAGTTTTCTATTAAAAATTAAGTGTAACATTAAACACAAATTACTTTTGTGATCATGCATTAATTATATTTTTAATGCCCAATATTTATTACCACAAGTTATGGACATCAATTTATATTTTATTTATTACCTTACTGATTAGCAAGAATGTAAAGGAATTGCTTTTTAGCAGAATAAGAGTTCTTGAATAAATGGAGAATAAAATTTGTCCATTCAATAAATATTTATCAAGTCCCTATTCATAACATTCATAGAAGGGCTGGGGATGTGGCTCAAGTGGTAGCACGCCCACCTGGCATGTGTGGGGCCCGGGTTTGATCCTCAGCACCACATACAAAAAAAAAATGTTGTGTCCGCCGATAACTAAAAAATAAATAATAAAATTCTCTCTCTGTCGCTCTTTCAAAAAAAAAAAAAACAAAACAATTCTGATATGTCGTGATGTTGATTTTCTAAAAAAAACAAAAAAACAAAAAAACATTCATAGAAGATTCTCCACATATATGTGGATGTTCCAGACACTGTCTTGATAGTAGGATCAGCAGGAATGATATAGGCAAGGCAAAGTCCTTCCTCTGGCAGAGTTTACATTGTGGGGAATGAGTGAGAGAGGGCGAGTACAAGACAACACGTTTGTGTTTATGTTTGTTCAGAAAATGGGGAGAGTGAAAAAATGGAAACTGATAAAAATAATGTCAGCTGCTGATAGGGATATGCTCCAGGAAATGTCTTGGTAACGCAGGACCTTAGACTGTGTGTGAAGCCTGATATCTCCACCTGTCACTTGATCTGAGCCCAGGACTTTCAAGAACCTTGTCCTGGGCAGGACCACTCCAGTTGACCCTGACCGGTGTGTCCTGTCTGCTCCTGCAGGAAACCGACCCAAGAGCTGTCCAGCCACTGCTCCCTGCACAGGTACCTCATCCCCTCCCACCTTCCCCATGGCTTCCAGGGGCTCCTTTCCACCCACCAGGGAGTAAGTGGAGGTGCTGCTGCCTTTTCAGACAAAGAGAAGCTCCGACTCAGGGGAGGAGACAGCGAGTGCTCAGGGCGAGTGGAGGTTTGGCATGAAGGCGCCTGGGGCACTGTGTGTGATGACTCCTGGAGCCTGGCAGAGGCTGAGGTGGTGTGTCAGCAGCTGGGCTGTGGCTCTGCCCTGGAAGCCCTAGGGAAGGCTGCGTTTGGCCCTGGAAATGGAGGCATCTGGCTGGACGAGGTGCAGTGCAGGGGCAGGGAGCCCTCCCTGTGGGCCTGTGCTGCAGCACCCTGGGGACAGAGTGACTGCAAGCATGAGGAGGACGCTGGTGTGAGGTGCTCTGGTGAGTAGCAGGATAGGAGAGGGGGCCAGGGTTGAAGGAGTGTGTTTGCATCCAGAGGGCTTCCAAGACTACTTTGCTACCCTGAGCTCTGGCTGTGGAAGGCTGTGCCTAATCTCCTGGCTTCTGGGACAGAACCATGTGCCAGAGGTAGTGGGTGGGACACAGTGACATTCCCAGAACCATTTCAGTGATCTCATTTTCCTTCTCTTCTCTTCAGGTGAAAGAACTAGAGTTTCTCCCAGCTCTAGAAGTAAGTGGTTCTTCTGCTCCGACCCATGTGATAAGGGAGACATATTTTCAGAGTCCTGCACTATGAAGTCTACGTATTTTTAACACAATTATAGTAGGCCTGATGATCAGGGTTAGAACAGGCCATGCAGTTTATTAAATTGTAGTAGCCAAGGGCTCCAAAGCCTCACCAATGTTCACTTTACAGAAATTCCTTAAAACCAAACTCAGAAGATCGTTGACATAGGTCAGAGCAGGATCTCGGGGGATAACATCTTGGGGTTCAGGCAGATCCATTGCATCTGAGCTAGGGACTTCATGGTCCTGAAGAATCAAGAGATGGCCAGGGTATTGGATTCTCCTGGGCTTATGGTCTTCTCCAAAGACTCATGATCCTTTACCTCCTCAGGCACCAGTTCAGTCTCAACCCCTGTCCCTGGTATCTCCTCCTTACCTGGAATCCTTTGCATCATCCTGGGAGCCCTTCTCTTCCTGGTCCTTATCATCCTTGGGATTCAGCTGCAGAGATGGAGAACAGAGCGCCCAGGTGGGAATTAGGGATGTTGTGACCTGGAAAGTATTCAGGGAGAATGGTAGAACCGTTGTGATTCCTTCAAAAGTATGTTTGAGTCTCCATTCTTATTATTTGGGAAACTGCTTTACATACTTTTATCATTTAAAGCACTGGAATCCTTAGTCCTGGGTTAAATATGGAAACTCTGAAAAATAATGGCTTCTTGTATGGACAATGTCAGTGGAGATTGAGTATAGAATCCAGGTAGAGTCAGGACCCATAGTTTGAACTAACAAAGCAGAAGCTAAAGAAAGGGACTCTGGTAGCCCAGAGGAGTGTCTCCAACAGGTTTTTCTGTTGGTAAGGGAAACACCTCCAGGAGCAATCTCTGAACTCATTCTGCTTTCCTCAGACTTATCTACTTTTGAAGATGCTGTTGATGAGGCCCTGTACCAGGAGATAGATTACCTCATGAATCCAGAGAACGAGGACCTGCAGGACAGCCCAGGTGTGTTCCCTACCCTCCTTTCTGTTCACGAGTTGGTCATGGGTATGGCAGTCTTCAGGGAGCACAGACCCCATCACTACCCAACCTCATATGGCTGTCCTCCTCCTAAGGCAGGAGCTCCAAGCCCTCTCTTACAAATCCAAAGCTTCCATATTTCTTCCGAACCCTGACACGTGTGTTTGCCTGTGATGTTTTTCTCCCTACCAGGAAATCTGTCTGATGACTCAGCGACTAAGCTGTCATATTACACAGGGCACCATGAGGAGAATGGAGAGCCTGAATCTGCCCCAGGTAGTAGAGACAGGTGTTCCCTTGAATGGTGGGGTGAGGAGGAGGTTATGATGTGAGAAGAACATCTTCCTGTGATTAGGATGGAAAAGATATCTTCTGTCCAATTAACAACTATTTTTCTTCCTCTCTGACCACTCTGTCATCTCAGAAAGGGAAAGCTCAGGTGCAATTTTCTCAGTATCCAAAGCTACTTCTATGGGATCATAGACATGTATCAAATGTATTATTGTAAATTCAAGGGCTATATTTAAAAGAATAGCATCTGAACCTGATCCTATAAAAAATTCCATGGTGAGAGAAAACATTGGAAGTATGATATTGACCCTGAGATATAGTAACATATGAATAATTTTGTGGCTTATGTGAATATTGAGACAAAAAATTGATTATTCCTGGATACATAGAATGTGTAGTGCCTATATTTATCAACTACCAGGATCTCTTTTCTATAGCCAAAAATGTCCACTCTAGACCTTTCCCCAAGTGGTCAATGTGGACAGCTCTTGGAATGAGGCATGTTCAGGACAGCTCTGTGGAGATGAGAGCCTAAGGCCAGCAGAGCACTTAGGTGTATTGAAAACCCAGGTCTCCTGTGATTGGGATTGGTGGGATTACTTGTATGTGCAATGGTTGAAAGCCATGCTTCCCTTTATCTCCTCCTGCCTCTAATGGCACATGAACAGCCTGGGTTCTCTTGGTTCCGATTCATTGCCTGCAATTACAGATGTGTACATATTATGTGTTTCAACTCTGGGTCATATGCCAGAAAATAGTACCTGACACTTGTAGTACAATAACTTTTGTTGATGTTTTTTGATATGAAACACCATTTTAAGAAAATGTTATTTATCATAATATATTGGAATATTTAGAGCATTTATAGGGTTTTTAAAAATATTGAGATCAAATGTATGCTTTTGGAACAGCCTTGGTATATTAATATGCCTATATTAATTAGCTACTAAAATCTCAGCTTTAGAACATACTTAAGGCATCACCTAGTCCAATGCATATTTTGCTTTTTCACATTCTTCTTCTTTTATTTTCAGAACTACTGGGACAGCATGTCAGTATCACAGGATATGGTTATGATGATGTTGAAGAGTTAACTGTTTCTGAAATTCCTTCTGTCCCTGGGATGAGTGAGAAGTATTTTTTCCTAGAAAAGGGAGGAGGTGCTAGGTATTCTTATTCAGGTGAGTGGACAGCTCTGTCTACAGTAGTCTTACTTCCTTGTCATGGGAAAGATGACAGTGAAACTATCAATCATCAGCTTTTCTTTACTAGAAAAG
Source organism: Callospermophilus lateralis (assembly GCF_048772815.1). Lineage (NCBI taxonomy): Eukaryota > Metazoa > Chordata > Mammalia > Rodentia > Sciuridae > Callospermophilus > Callospermophilus lateralis. Next base: position 71,834,152 of record NC_135308.1, read on the forward strand.
AATAGTCATAGAATAGTCTCTTTCTTATAGTGAAGAAATTTCAACCCTTAATTACAGCCATTGCATTCTGCATTAATAGAGGGTAATATCAACTTCAAATGTTTGGTTACATGGTTTCCCCGAAACAAAATTTTATAGCTCATAGATTTAACTCACATTTCTATTTAAAGACCTCTCAGATTACTTCTCATGATCTGAAAGAGTCCCTATATTTGTTGTCAGAACACATATGTTTTAGATTTAAAAAATTGAAATAAATCCAAAAAGTTTCTGCAACTCATACAAACATGTCTACATCCAACATGTGGTGGGCAGCGACTCAGGAAACACAATATGTTTCTCCTTTCAGAAGAGATGAAATAGCTGAAACAAGCCAGGAACAGGGAAGAGCTCATGTAGGTATATGAGGTTAGAAGGAAGAGACTGTTTTCTCTCATTATTTCAACGGACATATGACATTTTCCTCTAAGACCAGGCTTGCTGCTTATGTATGGGTATTGGTGGGGAAATGGTAGACTGGGATGTGGTTGAGCTGCCCTCCTTGGGCATCTGCCAGAGGACCCAAAATGTTTTCATAAATACTTTGTCAAGTATTTGACAAATAACAAATTGTTATTGAGATACTGAAGAATCAAGACAAGTCATCTACTGCCTCCATTTTTTAAGGAATCAGTCTAGCCTGCTGTGGAAGAGAGTGCCCATAGCTCTTTTGTATTCCTTACTGTTATTGAACCATCTCTCTTGTTGACATCAAACCAGATTTTGCACAGAGCCCTCAGAATGAGGCAGCTCTGTCTGGCCTTTCAGACAAGCTCTGGGCCCACGTAGGTATTTTGCAGCCACTATGTACTTGTCTTTCCTTCTATAAGAGGTCTCTACTGCCTTGTCACTGATGAAACTTGGGTTTTCCTTACTGTTTCAGGCACCTCTCCTCAGTCTCCCAGAGAAGCTGTCAACTCTAGCATGGAAGGGACAGGATTCTCTCTGTTCCTGGGACAAGAAGACCCTGGCTATGATGATATTGAGCTTGCTGCCATTTAGTTCTATTTTTTGGAGCAATCAAATCTTCAGAGAACCCGTTGTGATATTGTTTCCCAAAACAAAAGAGAATTCTGTCTTCTTCATTACAGTATAGTTTGTACATTTACCTACGATGGAAGAAAATTATTCATAATAAATGATTCCATGTATTATATTTTCACAATCTCTTTAAAAGTGATATTGTACCTGATATGCAGGTGAAGTAAAAGAACTTTGCCACAATATAGTTCTAGCTATTCCGTTATTTCCATCTTAAGTGTTACTGCATATTTATACATATATATATTATATTTCCTCAGAAATAATAATATATCATATATGTAAAATATATGATATGTTCATAAATTTTAACATATATTCTACAGTTTTATTGTTTTATGCCTTAAATAATCATATATATTTTATTTTTAACTTTCCACATTTTTTATTGGTGTATTATAGTTGTACATAACGATGGGATTTGTTGTTATATGCTCAAACATTCACACAAAATAATAATATAATTTGGCCAATATCATTGCCCAGTCCTTCTCTCTCCCCACCCTCTCCTCCCACCCCTTGGTCCCTTTTCCTCTACTGATCTTTGGAGTTTCATTGGATAACCCCTTTATTTTAGTCATATTATTTTTAAAAAATGTTTATTCTTAAGTTTTAGATGTACACAATATCCTTATTTTACATTTTTATGGTGCTGAGGATTGAACCCAGTACCTCATGCATGCTAGGTGAGCATTGTACCACTGAGCCACAACCCCAGCCCCTAGTCATATGTATTTTAAAGAAAGAGGAAAAATAAGAACTTTCTTTTTTATGTTTGCTGTTTTTAATTCTTCTAGATCCAGGTTTCCATCTATTGTCATTTTCTTTTAGCTTGAAGAATTTTCTTTAGCATTTTTGTAGTGAAAATTTGTTAGCAAATTCTCTCATTTAAAAAAAATTTAAAAAAATTATTGGTTCTTTTAGTTATCGTCCTATTGTCTTTATTCTGCCATTATGTTTGAAGGACATTTTCACTGTATATAGAATTTTGTATTAGTAACTTTTCTTATGTCACTTTGAAAATATTACATTGTCTTCTTTACCTTTATCTTAAAATATTTAATTGACAAGGAATATTCATGGTATACAATGGCATGATTTGATATATGTATATGTTATGTAATGATTATTTCAATAAATTACTTAGCACATTTATCACCACTCATAATGTATATTGGATTTCCCAGAACTTTTTCATCTGATAAGTGAAAATTTATACCCTTTGGCCAACATTTTCTATTTTCTTTGCCTCTAGTCCCTGGCAACCTCCATTCTACTCTCTGTGAATTTAACTTCTTTAGTTTCACATATAAGTGATATCTACAGTACTTACCTTTCTTTGGCTTATTTCACTAAACATAATGTCTTCTAGGTTCATCTATGTTACAACAGACATGAAAGAATTTCTTCTTTTTGGGGGACTGAATAGTATGCGTGTGTGTGTGTGTGTGTGTGTGTATGTGTGTATTTCTCTCTCTCTCTCTCATCTATCTCTCTCTCTCTCTTTCTCTCTCTCTCTCTCTCTCTCTCTCTCTATATATATATATATATATATATATATATATATATATATTTAACCTAATTTTTGACAAGGGAACCAAGAATCTGCAATAGGGAAAGGAAAATACCTTTAAGTGAAGATGTTGGAAAAACTAGACATTGGCATGCAAAAGAATAAAATTGTGCTCTTGTTTTACACCATAAACAAAACTTCACTTGAAATGGATTCAAACTTTAAATATAAAGTCTGAAACCCTAAAATCCCTAGAAGAAAACCTAGAGAAAAATCTCTTTGGTTTTGGTCTTGGAGTGATACTTTTGGATCTGACACCAAAACACAGGCAACAAGAGTAACAATAAGCAAGTAGGACGACAACAAGCTGAAATCTCTGCACAGTAGAGAAAACGATGAACAAAATGAAGAAGCAGCATGTGGAGTGGGAGAAAATATTTACAGACAATATATCTGATAAGGAGTTAATATCCCAAATATTATAAGGAAATCATAAAGCTCAATACTAAAGTAAATAAATAAAAACAAACCCCCAATTTATGTGCTTATCTATGATCTTAGATTTTTTTCACCTGCCAGATTTATGCCTTTCTTAATCCTTTTGCTATATTTTCTATCAATCGAATGTCTTAATAGGTTGTTGGTGGTGTGTCCTTGGAGAAGGCCACATGCGTGACATTCAGGGGAGTTTGGAAATAAAGTTTGTTCCTGCTTGAGTGGTTCGTGATTTGTGCCCAGCCAGACTGCGGCAAGTTTAAAATAATAATCTATAATTATTTTATTATTAAAGTGTGAATTTTTATCTGTAAAAATTTAAGTTTGTGTGAAAGGATATGTGGATAAGAAACTGATACAGGAAATGAACGCTTGAGTAAATCAGAAAACATAATAAATCATAAAAAAAGTCTTAATAATTCTCTTTTAGTTTTTTTAGTTTTATGCCGCAGTCTGGCTGGGCACAATTCAGGAACCACTTGTCAAAAGAAATGAACTTTATTTTTAGAACACACACACCAAACCACACACTCCTCAGGAAAAACCCTCAGAGCCCAACTGCCACCAGCGGCTTCCCACAAGCCTCTCAACCTCCCCCACTCCTCCTGCTCTTGAGGCCGATTGGCTGGGTCATGTGGGCGGAGCCAAAAAAGTCCCCCAATGAGCAGCTCCATGGTCTGAAAGGGCGGGGAAACAGCCCAATGAGCATCCCCACAGAGGAGCCAATCAGTTGGCAGCTAGAAGTTTTCTGGGGCCGCTGTGAGCCAATCATCAGCTGGCAGCTGGAAGTTTGCTGGCAGCTGGAAGTTTACTGGCAGCTGGAAGTTTGCTGGGGCCCCTTCGGCTGTGGCTCTCAACAGTTTTACATTCTTTTTTCTTTTCTTTTTTTTGTGGTGCTGGGGATTGAACCCAGGCCTTGTGCATGCAAGGCAAGCATTCTACCAACTTAGCTATATCCCTAGCCCTATACATTCATTTTTTTTTTAATGTGGTGCTGAGGATGGAACCCAGTTCCTCAAATGTGCTAGGTGAGTGCTCTCACAACCCCAGCCCCTATACATTCTTTTACTATGCTTTCATAATTGTTCTAGATATTGAAACATGCACCTATGGCTTACTGAAGCTTTGTACAAGTTATTGCTTTTATCACTTCACTTAACGTTAAGAAACTTAGTAGACTTTTAAAGCCTTTAAATCTAAACTTCTTGCTACAGTACCATATGAAGAATATCTAAGAAGAAAGAAAACTTAGTTATACAATGATATATAAAACTTATACAAGTTAAGATCAGAAATGTTGTTGTCCCTCACAGAAGACACATGATGATATATAACCATGATATGGGAAAATTGATTCAATTATTGTTTTTACAGTCTCTTTTGGAAGGAAAATATAAGATAGTTTTATATTTGCATGTATATATACAACAGAAACAATGTGTGTATATATATTTATTTGTAAGTGTACATTTTTTTCCAGCTCTATTCACTGAAAGGATCTATTAGTAATTAAATTCTAGCGGCAATAAGCAAACCAAGAGAAAAACTGGTTCATTTTGGTATTGGTTTATGTGTAACATACTTGTAAGCATGCTTAATTCTAGAGCACAGAAAAATAAGATGAACCAGGATCATCTCCTTTTGCTCTAAAGTAACAAAGGAGAGAGAATTCTATAATAGTAGTGGAGAAGCTCCACAGACTCTCTCCCCAGAGAAATATTGGAACAGATGAAAATAGTTTCTTATAAAACCATAACAACCATTTAATATTTCTGGATATTGTTCTAAGGGCATAAAGCAAATGGAAAAACATTCAAGGAAATTGACTAAATAAGAAAGCATGGCCTAATGCTCTTGAACTAAAACCCACATCTACTCTTCATCAGAGTATAATGGAAGTTGGTGAATGCAGCTGAGAATGCCAGGCCCTCCCTCTGCCATACTCTCATCATGTATTGCAGTGTCTCCCCAGGTTGGGTGGGCTATCGTAATTTCTCATCCCCTCCAGCTAGCTCAGAGGTTGAAGTTCCATGCTGAAAAAAACAAGAAAGGACAAGATACTGCAATTGTCCAGTATCTTGGTTATAAGGGAGGAGTCTAAGCCCAAGGTAAGTGGTTTTTACTCCCATCAGTGGCAAGTGCTGCATAGGGGTTTTGTTCTATAAGAATAGATTCATAGTTGGCCCTGGGATAACTAACTCTGTTTGGAACAGAATGTGAAGACAAGTGGGACCATACGAAAACAAAGAGCTTTTACACAGGAAAGAGAACAGTACACAAAAGAAAAGGCAACCCATACAGTGGGAGAAAATATTTGCAAACCATATATCTGATAAAAGGTTAATATCCAAGATATATTGGTTGTTCTCAAAAACAGTAGATATATTTTTTTCTTGGTAAGCAATTAAGAGGATGCTGTAGTTTTACAAGAACAATAAGCTAACCATAGTCCAGCTAGAGATTAACCAAGGAAAACAGGGCAATAGATAACCAAAATGAGCACTCTTGGTGTCAAAGCAAGTCTGAAAAAATGGTGCAAAGACGACTGTTTCAAATTTAATTGGATCAGACGGTGGAGATATTTATAACCCAGGACTTTACTGTGACTTAGACCAAATTTAAATTTTTGCTATATTTACTATTCTAAGTTCAAAATTTTGTTTTTAAAACTCTCAAGAAATATTTTACCTTCTTATTTTCTTATAAGTACTGTTGCTATTGAGAAGTTTAGAATCAACCTGATTTTTCTTGGCAGATGATGTTCCTTTTTCTCTGGAAATTTTACCTTGCTATTTTAAAAATTTCTCTATATTTACCTTGACTTGTTATTTTCATTTATCTTACTTGAGAGGCAATCTACAAGTATTTTTTTCGTTCTTAAATGGGATGTTTTTTATATGTTATCTATTCCTAACAAAATGGTGAATTAATATAACTGACTTTAGTTGTGTGTGTGTGTGTGTGTGTGTGTGTGTGTGTGTGTGTGTATCTGTGAAATTCCCATCTCTCAGTTCTTCAAATTTCCTTTTTTTCAGGTTTATGTTTCTTCCCTTCTGGGGATCCTGATAAGTAGATGCTATCTCTATGTTCTTTAGCACTTCATTGATATTTTCTACCTCTATTATTTTCTCTGGCCTTCTTGGTAGATTTATAGTTCAATGCACCAATTTGTTCTTCAGCCTATCTATTGTTCCTTTTTTCACTGTTTAGCTTCTCAACTTAGTAACCTTTGTATTTCCCTGAGTCACAACATAGAAAGTAGTGTAGGTTGCTGCCACAAATTTCTGTAGCTATAGCACAAGTAATAAAATGAATTAGGGAAATGCAAATTAGAACTTTCATTGTCTCCCCTACAGCCCTCTTCTGAGCTTGATGCCCTTCTCTAACCCAGCCACACTCACTGCTCTCTCACTTGCCAGGTTAGAGTAGGCTTCAGTTCACCCAAGGAGAGATTCGCCCTAGTAGGTCTTGAATACCTATTCCCATATCACTACTATTTCTCTAGAGTTGATTTTGGGAGTGGTCAGCCCCTGTTAGTTTAGCATTTTGTAAGAAATAGGGAGGCATGGTGTATAAAACACCCTATCCAATTTAAGAAGATATGTTTAGAGAACATGCTATAAGTTGTTGTCATTTTGTGAGCCAAACTACATGAAATATTATTAATTATTATATCAAATTGAAATTTCTCAAGTTAAATGCCCCTTTATCTCTATGATTGATCAATGGTGATCAACTAGTTTAAGAAATTCTATAGGTGCTATGGATCTTTCAAAGCACTCAAAAACATACCCCACAGTTACCCCACAATTTTCTGCCAAGTAGAGATCAGCAAGGCCTCTTACATTACTGTTAATCAGATATGACCAAAGGTGCAGGATGTTTTTCTGCTCATCATTAGACACATTTGCATTTATGACCATAGTGGTATATAACAGGAAGGAAAATCTTGCTATATCAAACAGTTACTTTTGCATTCAGGAAAAGGGGGTGGGTTGTGGGTAGTAGTAGCAAAAGTTAGTGCTGTTATGTTTGTTGTATTACAGTACTTCAGTCAGTGTCCAATTTTTATAATTAGATTTAAATTCCTTTCCTGAAGTCTGCTATGTGAGCATGGTGCTTGTTAGCACTCACAAACCAGACTTATCTGCTAAACTGCTGTTGTGTTTCTATATAGAAATTGGGCAGTTCCTCTTGGACCAGTGCAAGGCTGGCCTCAACTCAGATTAGGCAAAATGAGTAAATTCTGTTTGACAGTTTCAGCTTGTGCATGAGACCTCAACTATGAGAATCAGAAAATCAGACTGGTAATGATTACTGGGAACATAACACTTTCCTGTGATTTTCTGCTCATGAGCAAAACTTAGCATTCTAAGTAGACAAAATTTTTCTGCTTTGCCTCTATTTGAAAAAAGTGTGTTTTAATGGATTATTCTCCTGTTACCTCTCTATACCTGAGGATGGAGGGGGTCAGTTTCAAGAGGCTTATGTAAGCCATTTCAAGAGGCTTATGTAAGCCATTTCATTGTAAAAGAAAGGAATTAGAAAAGGCCAATAGAGAGAGTAGACTAAGTAATGGTCACAGAGTGAACATAGAAAGAGATCCAAAGAGAAATTCCCTTGAGTGAAGGGCTGAAGTATAACAATAGTGGGATATTAAGATTAGGTTGATTTGTTAAGATCCATGTCTTTACTCTTAGCTCTCCTTTAACACAAAACATCAGTAAAGGTGGGTTATGTAAAGAAAGCTTTTTTTAAAAAATATTTTTTTTAATTGTAGATGGATCCAATATCTTTATTTATTTTGTGGTGCTGAGGATCGAACCTAATGCCTCACACATGTGAGGCAAGCACTCAACCACTGAGCACCACTTCAGACCCCAAAAGCTTTTAAGAATAATATTTTAGAGAAGGAAGAAACAGTAAAATGTTCATATATTAGGTAAAACTGGGCAGGGAAACGATAGGAGGAAGAGAGAGGAAAGGCAGAAATAGACTAAAAATTCAAGTGGTTAGCTCACCTAGCATGCGTGAGGCACTGGGTTCGATCCTCAGCACTATATAAATATAAAATAAAGATATTAAAAAAATTCAAGTGGTTAGAAGCATGATAGTTCAAACACATCTGAGAGCTGTTAGAAATATTCCAGAGTGTATATAGGGATAGTGATTCATCTTCTTGTTATCTGCAGCTGATGCCCAGAAAATGGTTGACTCTGATAATTTTCCTGTGAAGCTTAGGAAGTCTGACCCTACTCTGCACAGTGTACTACTCTGTTCTATTGACAGCAGGACAGAAATTACCTCATTCCCCTTCCCTTCACCGACAGGCATATGTTGGGAAGTGGGGATAAAATTAAATAAATACTTTTAGCATTTAAAACTTATCATTTGACTTTTCTGTACCTCTGGCTTGAACCTAGAGGATTACTTCACTTTGTTCAAAACACATAATTTGAAGAATATAGAATAATTTAGAGAGAGTATTACTTCTTACAATAAAACTATTTCCCAAGATGTCATACATCAGTATCTTCTAGGATATGAGTGGAGATGAATATCCACATTCATCCTGGTTACAACATGCTGAGGAAACAAGAACAGTCGAGAGCCCAACAGAACATCACTAACTCCAACTGTAACCCACTGCTAGGACTACTGTTACCTACCAAGAAAGAGGTGAGTTTATGATCTTTTCTCATAGACAGAGAAAGTGAACTGGGAAGAAACAATTATTTCTCCAGCTAAAACCCAACTGTGCTATGGGTTCACTTGAATTTGTTTACATTTTTTGATATCAGTATAGGGAAGGGGGAATAGCTCAGCAGCAGAGTGATTGCTTAGCCTGTGCAAGGCCAGGGGTTCATTCTCAACATAGAAAAGATAAATAATAAAATAAAATGGAAATCAGTATAGTTGAGAATATATGAAGGTCTTCATTGAAAACTCTTAAGAGACAAATGCTCATTATCCATTGGCAGATATGAGATGCTCAACCCAATAACTCCACCATGAAAAGGCAGAAATGTGCTTAGAAATACATTGGGAAATTTATTTATTTTATATATATATATATATATATATATATATATATATATATATTTATAAATGTCTTTATATTTAAAATATATAAATTTATTTACTTATAAAGAATCTTCACAACTAACATTTCAAGTTAACAACTTAAAAAATTCTGTTTATACCTGAGTCTTGTATTTTCCTGTTCCAATTTATGTTTCTGAGAACATTTTAGATTTCCAATATTTTCGGTTAGTTTATTTTTACAGGAAATTCTGTTACACCTGCATCTGCCTTTATGAAACCAAATTCTAGTCATGATGGGGGGAGGGAACAAAATTATGCAAGAAAAGATGATGTAATAGCATAGAACAATTCTGGAATATTCAGGTGTTTTTATTGTGACATCATCTGTGGGGAGAGAAAGAGCGGCAGTTGGCATCTTACTCAGTCTGAGCACAGGTTACTGGTCTAGGATTTCACCCAGGAGAAAACAAACATCTCTGCATTATAGTAGCCATATTATGAATTCTATGAAAGAAATTTGTGATGACATTTCTAGATGTTCACAAAGATTTCCCAGTTACACAGAACTGGTCTAAAAGGACCAAAGAATTTATTATTGGTAAACATATAAAAATGGACACAAGTCAGCATTATCCTATCTGGACACATACTGTGATGGATTCTGAACCTCTACCCTGGACCACAATGTAACTGTGTCAATACAGGTACATTGGGATTTGGTATGGCATTCCACAGGCTCTGTTAACATCCTCACATATGGGGTCCGCTTCATCACATCTGGGGTCCGCTTCATTCAGGAGTTTCTTCTCCTCTGAGAATGTGAAAAAAAACAGATAGCAAATTTAGGGTCTGATTATAGTTATGACCCAGAGACAAAATAAAGCTCTCTAGAGTCATCAGAATCAAGGGCAATAAAAGCACAGCAACCTAGGGATACAGATTGAGATAATTTCTACCAAACTTTAGATGCATAGGACAATATCAACTATTGATCAAGAAGTCTGTAAAGAGCTGTTTCTCAGTCTGTACAATTAGGGAAATGGAATCAGAGAAAGGAATTGTGAACAATGTAGTTTTCCCCTGACAAAATCTTAAGGAAATTGATTGCAGGAAGGTTAACTCCATTACTGTCTCTTCTTTAAGGGCACAAAGTGACAAAATCTTGGCTTCCCAAATGCCCACAGGGATAATTCTAGCTTTTCCTGAAAGTGCTCAAATGGATACTGCTGCTATGATTTTTATCTTCACAAGGGACAACACCACCTTGACATAGGCTGTGGTTTATTTTGGTCTTCCAGCTCTGAAATTCTGTGGATCAGGTGTGGCTTCATGGGCACTGTGACCTAAGCAATTGTACAATGCCCCCTGCTTAGAAGGTCTGGTCCTGGGGGAACTGTTCCAGACCCGCTTCAAAGTTTTAATAATTTTTGAGCATTTTCATTTTGCATCAAGCTCTGAAAATTATATAGCCCGTACTTCTATTTTGAGTGTTAAAGAACTTTGGATTAATTCACTTGCCCCAAACCTGCCCCGCTGCAAAGAATACACACTTACCAAGGTAATCTTAATATATTAATAACTATATAGTACCATAATACTTTGTAAGTGATTTGTCTTTTTAATGGTATTTCTCACTTTGGTTTTTACATTCTGAATTGGCCCCAAAATATCATAATCCATGTGATGGCTGTAACTGGGTGGGAAGATATGATTTCAGTATCAAAAAAATGCATAGATGGATGTAACTGTAGGAGGATGCCTTTCTCAATCTCGAATTTCTTCCTATTCTCCCCAAAGGTGTCAAGAAATAACACAAATGACTTGGGAAGGTGATCCTGTTAAATTAAAAATCATGAACCCACCCCATCTTGCCTTTGTTGGGAGGATTGGCAATTAATGGCTCAACCTCATCTTCCCAGGAAATAAGTCTAGGCTCCTGGATACGGAACCTGCTTTTTACCTGTGTAGGAGGAACTGTCCTCTTGGGTACACTGAGGCCCATGACATAATTAAAACACAGAGCTGCCAGTTGAAAAACTAAGAATTTCATGATGATGACAGGTGATCTAGAAACCAAGCACTATGGCATGCTGTCACTAGATCACATTTCTCTGAAAGTGGTCCTGGGTGTCTCTATCTCATCCATTTCACATATAAAGCTCAGAAGAATTGAAGGTCTTTCATTTTTGTAATTATATTTTCTAGTTTTTTTTTTATCTGTCCTCTGAGAGGAGAAAAGGGTCCCTGGTAGAAAGCACGGAAATGGGGTGGAACATTTGGATCTAAAAGTGATTTCTGTGTGACTCTGAGAAGTCCCGTTACCCACTTTCAGTGACTTCATGTGTGCCAAACTATTTGGCTAGGCAAGCCCAGTGATCCCTTCAAGTAGTGATAATCTCAAAGTCTGAAATTAAAGATACTCTAAATTATTGGTAGATATGCCAACTTCAAAATTTTAAACAAAATGTTCACCAAATCCTTGTATCTTTTAAAAAAATGATATTCAAAAAATTCTCCCACTCTAAAATTTTGTGACAATTTTTTTTGGTCAAATCAGATGTTTTGTTTGGGAATACAGACACATTATCTCCACATGAACACATATCTGAAACTATCTGAACAGTTAAGGATATGAAGAGCCCAGACCATTTCTTCTTCTCTGGAGTCAAAAGGCAGGCACAGATCTCTGTCTGTCTGTATCTCTCTCTCTCTCTCTGTCTCTCATACACACATAGAGTTTAAACCAGCTGGAGAAATGCCCCTTAATTACTTGAAGAATGGTCACCCAGAAGGCAGACTCTCCCTCTCAGAACATGGAGGTTGCAACTTCTCAAAGCTCTATTCCTTTCAGTGTCTCTTTTACATTTAGCCATATCCTATCTCTGTTCTTATTCCCAAGAGTGGATTTGCCCACATTGCATAGGACATTTCCACAAATAACAATCTCCACACTCCCATTGCCAGTGGCAGCTTGGCCACTGCATCATCAGACAGTAACAAACATTCCAGGATAGACATGAGCAGAGAAGCTCACACATGTGGAAATGAGATTTTCAGAACAAAAACTCAGCCTTGAAATATTTTCTTTCCAAAGAGAAGACTCAATGTCCATAGAAAGATCTATGGTATCTTGAGACTAGAAAGTCGCTTCTGAAGTGGGATTTAGGAATGCCATGTGCAGATAGTGGACACACAGATCCTGTGAATCACCCCAGATGATGACTGTCAGAGAAAGCATGCTAGGGAGGACAAGGAATATCCACCTGATTGCCAGCTCTTTCTCCTCCCTGGTCTCATGGTCATAATGGATGACCTCACATAATGCTGCACACAGAAAATATTCATATGGAATCAAAATTGAGACCAAGTCACTTTCTGAAACACCTTCATATAGACCACATGAGGACTGTGGGGTTGCTCTCAGAGCATCAGAGGCCACTTTGTTTTTATGGTTTATGTGCATACTGAAAATTCCTGGCCAAGTCCTAACCTATTCCAGTCCTAACCTAGTTTCTGTTCTTAGGCTGCCTGCTGAACTTACTGTCATCATACATGACACCATCTTTCCTTGGCACTTCTAATCCAAAGTCACCGAGGCATGGGGTTCAGAGAAAAACAAGCATCATTTCCCAGAAAATGTAGTAAGGATAGGATGCAGATTCAGTAGGCTCATCACAGTGGACCTCTTCTTACCCATGGTCTACTGCTCTCCTTATCCCAAACTCTTGGTGTTCTTCAGTGCCTACCTTGATAATTTTTCTTTCTGAACTGATGAATCAGCAGGAAAATGAAAAAAAGGAAGAGGAAAGGTCCAAGGATACAACCATATACAATTGATATAAAGACGATCCCAGGGATAGGATTTGTGTGGATCATTTGCAAAACCTTATTTTGACAATGGGAAGAACATGGAGAATCTAGCCCCTTGCTGTTACCTGTTGGTGCTCAAGCTGGTGAGGTCACAGCTTCAGGCACAATGGGAGATTGTGAGAACCCTGAGGGAACTGGATCTCAGTTCCATCTCATGCTGTCCTAGGTGTTTAATAAGAGAATGCTCATGAATACCTGGAGGCTTCATAGTTGTTACAAAGTTGCAGGTTCAGAGGCACAAATCCAGCACCTTCCCTCATCTGAGCAGGGAAGGAGAAAGCTCAGAGTAATGCATGGTAAGTGATCTGTCTCCCCAGCTGTTCTGTACTAAGTCAATCCAAGGAAGGGAAAGTTTTTCTTCTGAGAAACTGCTGATCTTTCATTTTGAAGGACTAAGGATCCCTCAGGGTATATACAGACCCATATGTTCTTACTGGTTGGAAACACAGCACCATATCATTGTTACTAACTCAGCTTAAATATATTGTGCCCCAGAGGACAGACTCCATCCTTGTGGGTATCATCTCTAAGCTGATGCTTCAGCTTTACCTTCAACAGGCGTTTTTTATCACTTGGTTAAAACGGCAGATTTTGGGTAGAAGGTAGGATTTGGGTTCCATGATCATAAAATCCCTGCTAAATATCCTTTGCTACAAAGTAGATTCTTGGACTGAAGCAAAGTGGTATAGGATCCCTTATCAATGGAATACACCCTTAATAAATCCCCTCCAAAAATGCAGTGATGTTGTCTGAACGTTGCAGGCAATAAAGACCAACCTACACATAAATAAGTGCAGGTTTTACTCATACATTGCTGGTGGGACCCCAAATTGGTACAGCCACTCTGGAAAGCAGTATGGAGATTACTAAAAAAAACTAGGAATGGAATCATCATTTGACCAAGCTATCCCACTCTTCGGTATAGATCCAAAGGATTTTAAATCAGCATACTACAGTGATACAGCCACATCAATAGCCTATGGAGCCAACCTAGGTGCCCGTCAACAGACAGAAGGAAAAAGAAATGTGGTACATATGTGATGGCAAAACCAGACCTGGTTGTGAAATGAAATTATAAAAAAGGTTATGGTAAGAAACCCATGCCTGGGGAAGTGGTCAGTTCCCCTCCCCTCTCCAGCCTTTCACCAGGAAGCCTGACTGTGGGTCTCTACCTTTTGGATTGTAGATAACTCACCCTGGGAGTCTGATTACTTTCCTTTGAAGTATAAATGCACCCATGGAGGCTCCTGAACCAAGGTTAGAGATTTATGGAAGGCCTTGGAGGCAGAGCCAGTTCTTCTCTTTATAGCACTTTGCTTCTGTAAACGTGCTTCCTAATGGAAACCCCATGCACAACTGTATCTCGGTAGACTAGAAAATTTATGACCCCAGATAGCCCATAAATTATTGTGAGAAACAGTAGAGGGGAGCTCAGAATTTGGAGTTTTGTTTTCCTCTGGGCCCGCTGCATAAAATAAAGTTTGGAGTTCTCCTTCTCTCCGAGTGCTGCTTGCTGCTTCTGGACCAGTCTGTTTCCTGCAACATATATACACAATGGAATATTAGTCAGACATAAAGAAGAAGGACTTTATGACATTTTCAAGTCAATGGGTGGATCTGAAGTCTATCATGCTAAGTAAAATAAGCCAGTTCTAAAAAGCCAAAAGTTCAAATATTTTTGCTGATATGTGGAAGCTTACCCACAATAAGAGGGGAGAGTGGAAGAATAGATATTCAACAGATTACATGAAGGGGAATGAAGGGAAGGGAGGGGATAGGGAAAGGAACGGCAGTGGAATGAGTCTGAAATAATTTTCCTATGTATATATATGAATACACCAAAATAAATCCCACCATCCTGTACATCCACAAGAATGGGGTCCTCATTAGAATAAAATATATTGCATACTTAATTATATCAAAATGAATTCTATCATGTATAACTAAAAAGAATCAATAAAAAATAAGTGCTGATTCTTTTTATTTTTCTTCAGGGAGGGGAGAAAGCATTTATTTTATTTTAAATGAAAGTGCTAATTCTTTTTAAAAATTTTTAAAATTTGTTCTTTTTTAGTTATACCTGACAGTAGAATGTATTTTGACATATCATACATACATGTAGTATAACTTCCCATTTTTGTGGTGGTCCATGATGTGGAGTTACACTGGTCATGTATTCGTGCATGAACATAGGAAAGTTATGTCTGATTCATTCTATTGCCTTTCCCATTCCCATCCCCTCTCCCTTCCCCCCAAATCCCCTTGTTTATTCCAGTGATTTTCCCCTCTATTGTGAGCCAGCATCTGCACGTTAGAACATTCAACCTTTGCTTTTTTGAGATTGGTTTATTTCCAATAAATGCTGATTCTACTGAAGAAAAATCACTGCACTTTCTAGGGTGAAAGAAGAGGACCCAATCCAGTCACCCTGCCAGACAACTTGTGGGCATCTGTGTGTTTGGAGAAGATGACAGGGCTTTGCTTTTCTCTCTGTTATGGTTTAGATTAGAGAAAGTTTAGAGGTGAAATAATCGGGTCATGAGGTTCTTAATCCAATCAGTGCATTGATTTTTTTTTTTCGGATAGGGATTAACTGGATGATAACTGTAGGCAGATGTAGGGTGCAGCTGGAGGAGGTGGGTCTCTGGGGACCTGCCTTTGGTGTATATATTTTCTTTGTGGTGAGGGGACCCTCCTCTCCTCTTGCTTCCTGGTGTATTGTGCAGAGTCATCTTCCCCCACCACTCTCTTCTATCTCAATATTCTGCCTTGCCTTGGGCCCACAGCAATGCAGTGAATGACGATAAAATAATAGATAGTAAAATAATCAGGCAGTCAGGATAAAGGACCCCATTCAACCACACCTAGAGGCTAACCCGTAGACATATTAATGAGCACCAACAAGTCCTTTTTCAAATGTACAATACCGTGAGGGTAACCTGTGGGAACACCTCCAGTCACCTCCTATGTCCCAGAGGTGGAAAACGGAAGTTGAGGGTGACCTCAGGTGGAAGTTATAAAAAGGAGGATGGAAGTGAGCCTGGGGTAGTCAGGGTGCTTTTTCAATACCAATTTTACATAGATTTTGCTCCATGCTCTGCCCAGAATCATATATAAACTCCTAAGCTGGCACACCAAAATGGGTTTTTCTGCTATTAGGTCCCCTTCTGCATGGTGGGAATTCTATCTTTTTTCAAATAAATTCTACTCTGTTTACTCTTCCCTTCCATGATTGTCCATGGATTTTATTCTTCAAAATTTGTGAGACAAGAACCCAGAAGAAATTGGTGAAGTGGGGAACCTAGTCTCATCTCAAAACTCTGGATTCATCTTGGCCTCTATGGGACCTTCAGAAGGGTGAGTGAAATGAACTCTAATGCTCTATCACTTTGCTTTTCTTCCAGGAGTCCTGTACTCCAATTTGTACATTGTCTCTATCAAAAATTACCGGGACCCTGTCAGCCAGTTAAAAGAGAATAGTGGGGCTGTCAGATTTAAGATTCAGGGGAAAGGCTTTGCTGGAGTGAGGCTTATCAATCCCTCTCTGCCTTTGGTGGAGAGAATGTTGGTCTGATCTTGCCTCAGTCATGGCCATCATGGGAATCCATTCACTGAGAAACTGAAGTCTCTTTTTGAAGCACCGTAAGTCTCTGGCCAGTACTACTCTCTAGTGTGAATGCAGATGGTCGAAAGCCAATGGATTGGCAATGGAAGCTCCATCTCGGCTTTAATCTCTTTTCATGGCCTTTCGCCTGAAGGTGGAGGGAGGATCTCACTTGGTAGCACCCTGGATCCCAGGCTGAGGTAGCTTCTCAGTGTGATCTGAGACTCCAAGGTAGAGCAGCCTTACCTGTCCATCTACCAGTGTGTGAGTGAGTTTCCTCTTTTTCTTTGCTTCTTTTTATCTGCCTTGTAGCAATCTCCTCAGGAAAAATGGAGCTCAATCTCAGATCCTGTCTGACCAATACTTGGTTCTGCCAGTTTACACTTTATCAGACTAAGATAGTCTTTTCCTACTAGGAAGAATAATAGGTCCCTAAAATTTAAACTCTGCCTGTTTCCCTAGGAAAAGCTCTATAATCGCTCTAAGACATTCTGTCCACTGCCCCCTACCTACTAGATTAAGTGTAGGGTCACAAATCTTGAGTCTATTACATTGTTTTTCAGATGGGTAACACACCATCTGGCACAGAACTTGGACATTGGGATTCCTTTGACACTCAAACCCCGGGGAAGGATGCCTAATGTTTACTATACTCAAGCTTGGCCCAAATACTAGTTGGAGGACAGGGAGAGATTAACTCTTGAAGGGAGCATAAACTCTAACACCACCTTACAGCTAAAGTTGCATGAGCAATTGCCCCAAACAGTTCAGACCAAAGAGAAAAAAGTGCCAACTTTAAATCCAAACCACTGTGGCACTTTCTCATAACTTTGGGTTTTATTCCCTAAGTTACAGAAAAGGGTCCGGAAAAGCCAACTGCTCTAGTCCTAAACCTTTTGAAAACATTTAAGAGGCTACTTTGATGACAACATTGCAGCAAGGACTTAACACAGTAAGCCAGGAATATCAGGGGACACCCTAATTCTCAGGGGATATTTTTTTCTCTCCAGATGGGCACAGGGGGAAAAAAACCACAAAAATCCTGTGTATGAGGATTTCACAGTCTCCCACATTCTTTTGATATCTGGGCTAACTCTAATCTGATCCAAAAGTGCATGCTGATCTGATAAATGTGTCCTGCATACTCCTTTTTATTAGAGTAATTTTGGCCATTTCATTTTTTTGGGGGGGAAAAATCTTTTTTGAGCTCAATTTTTACTGGTGAACTCACCTCCAGTTTTGTGCACCTAAATGTATAATCCTGATTTTTCTTCCTGCTGTATTTTATTCAGAGGCCAATTTTTTCAAGGATTAGTTCTCAATTACCTTAAAAAAACTCCTTTTACAAAGTTCTAAGGAGAGCATAAACCATGGTGATGTTGGGAACAAATCTTATGGTCATTGAGGACAAATGGCCACCTAAACCTTGATTTCAGTGTCTGCCATGACCGTCAGAGTTTATGACTAACATTTCCAACTATATAGGCCTACTCTATGTGTAAGTCATGTGAAGTCTGATTTGCTCTATTTTAATTTCTAAAGACTTTAATAGAAACTTGAGTGAACATTTGTAGCATTTTCTCCTATCTGTGGAGATCTAATACTTACTAAAGAACAACAAAATTTGTTTCCTGTTTTATGTATGTGTGGACATCTGTGTATTATATTGTTGTGTCAATATGTGTGCTTGTATCCATATATTATGTACATGGGATCAAAATTGGCTTATAGGTAAATGAGTACTCATAAATTTAATTAGTGGATCCAAATGACTTTTAAGTTTATTTGACTTATATAAAGCTTTAACCAAAGGGTCAATTAATATTGGTAAGAATAAAAGACATCTTTGAAGTTAACTCACATGTTTTTCTAGGTGGTCAGCCAATCAAAAATGTTTTCTAAAAAATGTCCATTGCTTGTAGGATTTTTTTTCCAGCAGGGAAAATGTGGCTATACTTGTCTGATATCTTGATTTTCACAGATAACCTTAAGTTAAAGTTAGAAATGAGTAAATTAGATCTAACAAACAGCATTAATCTTCATAAATGTGTTTGTTAAAAGAGACATATGATTGATTTGCAACAGCTAAATATAAACTCAAATACTTTTCTAAATTCTGTAAAGTAACGCATTTGGATTTTTCGTGTGTGGGAGGGTGTGTGTGTGTGTGTGTGTGTGTGTGTGTGTTTTGTGGTGCTGGGTATTGAACCCAGGGCTTTGTGCATGCGAGGCAAGCACTCTACCAACTGAGATATATCCCCAGCTCTGTCAGGTGTGTTTTTATAGATTCAAAAATGGGATAACAGTTTAAAGATTGCTTTGTTCTGGGTATTCACTGAAAGCAAGGTTATGAAGAGTTAAAATTCTAGCAGAGTTTAATTCTATGTGCACAAAGAGTACAAAAAGTTTCAACTGTGTCAGGTATGGTAATGCATGCCTGTAATCCTAACTCTGGAGGTTGAGACAGGAGGATTTTGGGTTCAAATCCAGCCTGGGAAATTTAGAGAGGCTCTGAGCAACTCAGTGAGATCCTGTAACTAAATAAAATATTAAAAAGGGCTGGGGATGTGGCTCAGTGGTTAAGCACCCCTGATTCAATCTCCAGTACACCCCCCATTTTTAAATTAAAGTTACTCGAGAGTATTTAATCTTGTTAAAAAGGCATAATTTATTTTAATTCAGAAATTTCACAGATTGTTTCAAAGTGTAAATTTATGAAAGTCATAAGTATAGCAATATATTTTGGTTAACTTGTTGGGTAAATAAGCTCTAAAATGTGTAAGCTACAGAAGGCTTATGAAAGGTGAATCTCAAAAATGTTCATATGTGACTTAGTTAACTATAATCAAGTTTTACTAAAGTCAAATTTTAATATACTGATACAGAGAAAATATAATTCTCTAGGTTTAACAACAGGGTTTCTTAAAACATTGATATGCTTATCTATTAAGATAATTTCTAGTGGCTGTTAAGTTTTGTTAAATAGGAAAACTAAGTCTTATGAATTTGGACCTATTTTAAAGTCCTTTAAATAATATCACCATCACTGGTTAAATAAGCAACTTTTGTTATTTCAGGTTGACATCCTAGATATGTATGTCTAGAGAGAATATATACTAAATTCTCAGGGTTTGTCTATGTGCTATATAAAAGTTTTAAAAATTCAGGAAAGTTAACCAATAACTACTGCCTCTTTTTTAAAAAATAAATTTTCAATTTTAAATCTGGTTTACATCTGTTTGAGTACATAAAGGCTTTATCATATTAATGAGATGCATTTATGTATCAAATAAGACTTTCTGGTCACTAATACTGTTTCTCTTGATAATTTCATCTTTTTTGTATTTTTATTGTAAAACTTTATAACTCTGTTGCTTGTTGTTTCTTATCTCATCTGAGTGAGTTTGAGATAATAAGCCATCACCTACAGGACAGATAGGTGCTACTTTCAGTAAACAAAAAGGGGTTACTATAAGATTGTATCATTAACGTACAACCCATTACTCTCACTTTAAAACTAATAAAACTGGCCTACTGGATGTTTAAAACCAGGGGACCCAAAATTAAGGAAGTCAAAGGGCAAAGAATAACCAATATTTCTCTCTTGCCCTTTGTGGTCAGCTTGAACCCAGGGAATGAGGGGGAATTCTCTAACAGCTTTGAAACTCTGGGCCACATGACCTCCAATCAAGGGGATTGATGGGACTCTATAGAAAGGAAAACAACAAGTACATTTGCTGCAAAGAGGGGAATAATTGAAGAATAAAGTGCCTAATGCTTCCAAGGGAAGTCACATGAGGTCATCAAGACTTTGACCCTTCCTGGTAGATAGCACTATAGAAGCTTAAGAGATATTTCACAAGTTCCCTAGAATGACACCCCGAGGAACCTCAGCTGACTGTTAATAGTAGGTAAGAAAGATGTTTTGACTCATTTGATCTTAAAAACCTGGCAGAAAGGTTTAACAAAGCAAGTTATATATGAATATTTAAAAAGAAAGATAATGATTCTTTTAGTGCAACTTAAGATGCACACTTGCCATTTCTCTGAAAAGTAAAGTTGAGAGGTTATACAGCTAAAGAAAATCTCTCTACTAGACAGACGTAACACCAATACAAAGGCTGTTTTACAAAAATCAGATGGCATTATAGCTCAAGAGGAATCCTTAAGCCATTGTGAAATCTTAATGTAATGTATATGTTTCTAACAACTTTACTAATGTTTCCAATAAGAGGCCCTCACTCACAAATCAGTGACATGTTAGTCCACACCCTAAGATTTAATAAGTCACTTATAGTTTTCAGGGACTGGTTAATAATAATGGTTACTTTTGTGCTAATTATTTCATAGAAAATAATGTTTGCTCTCTTGTTTATTGTCTTAATATGACTCTTGCTCTATGAATGCCTTGTCCATTACCTGCCATGAGTTACCTGCCAACAACCACCATGGACCTGTGAACTGCACTGATGTGTGAGATGCCCAAGCTCCAAATGGCCTTACCCATGGAATCCAAGACAAAGCACTCTTTCTACTAGGAGTCTTTAGACAGGTCTCTGTGGAAGGACCCTGAATGCTGTCCTTTTCAATACCCCTTTTCAGCCTGAAGCAACTGGAATGTTCATTTTTACTCTAAAAGCATTTAGAGTGCCTTCTTCAGAGGGGGGGAAGGAATGAAGATAAAATAATAGATGGTAAAATGACTAGGCAGTCAGGATAATGGACCCCATTTAACCACACCTAGAGACACATTAATGAGCACCAACAAGGCCTATTTCAAATGTAAAAGACCATGAGGCTCACCTGTGGATTTACAGCCAACTCCTTTGTCCCAGTAGTGGAAAATGGAAGGTGGGGTAAATCCAGGTGGAAGTTATAGAAAGGAGGATGGAAGTGAACCTGGGTGGCAGCCAGGATGATTTTTCAATACCTATTTTACATAGATTTTACTCCATGCTCTGCCCAGAACTAAAAATAAACTCCTAAACTGGCACACCAAAATGGGATTTTCTGTTATCAGATTCTCCCACATGGTGGGAGTTATGTCTCTTCTCACTCAAATAAATCCTACTTTGTTTACTCTTGCCTTCCATGATTGTCTATGAATTTTTTTTAAATCAAAGTTTGGAATACAAGAACCCAGAGGAAATTGGTGAAGTGGGAAATCTAGTCTCACCTTAAAACTTTGGTTTCAGTCCATCTATGGACTACGACTTCTGAAACCATGAGTCCCCAAATAAACCTTCCCTCCTTAAATTGTTTTTGTCAGATTTTTTGGTTTCAGGAAAAAAAAAAGATTAAAACACTCCCCTATTGGTGTTGATCACTTCTTGAACTCTGATATTGAGGATCCCCATATTTTCTCCTGTGTTCCTCTAGTTTTTTAAGAGAGCTCCCAGTGGAGTGCCAGGAAGAAGATATTATGAGTGTGAGGTACCCTTGTTTCTGCTACCTCAATTCTTCCAGACTGAGAAGGCAGCCCACACTTTATTATGAACAATTTGTTAGAACTTTATCTTATGTCATATATACATATTTGAGTAGACCATTCATTTTGGAATTTGGATTCCTTGGATGATGTGTGGCTTCAATTACAAGAATAAACTGAAAAAATAAAAAGTTATGATTTTGTAGTTCATTTGCTTTTCCTCATTTTTGAGGCAGGAAAAACATTTTAATTTTCTCGATGCACTCAGCAGAGGTAGGAGTCTGGATAATTGTTATTTTCTAGTTCTTATCTGTTCATGTCAGACTTCCATCATCTGTAGATTTATTTCTATTGTTTATTTTATCTTCCACTACTTTATTCTCTCATCATTCCTAAGCAGTTTTTATTGAATTCTAGATTTTTCAAAAATAAGCAGTTTTGTTCCTATTGAAATTATTTTGCTCCAGAAAATAAATCTTTGAATTTTAAAGCAGGAAGGCAGATCCAATCAGAATAAATCAGTTAGGTAATTTTGTTAAGGCTGAGACTAGTTCTGGTTTACCTCTTTTTAGGGTTTAACCCTCCTGAAATTTCAACTAAATCTGTAGTTTAGGGGATTCCAACACTTGGAAGAGCATGAGTTTTAACCTTAGTTTCCACAGCATCAGGTATCCCTTGAAACTAAATATTTTAACACTTTAATTATTTTTTTAAACACCCACTACAATTAGCATTTATACCTGTTCTTTTTGTGACCTGGGGTGTGTGTATACGTGACTTAAATGTACTTATTTTTAATTACCTAAATTCTTGACCATAGTTTTGATGTTTTATTTTACAACCATTATGAATTTTAAGTTTGGTTTAGTTCACTGTAATACCTTGGGTTATAAATTGCTCCACAGCATGTGATCCAATTAAATTTAGGCCTTTTGAACCCTTAATTATCTATTTCTCTGTTTTTCTATACTTATCTTCCAGGTGTACTATGGTTAACTTGTTGATCTTATGGAACTATAATCCTAGGTAAAAGTATGGCAGAGAGGGGCCTTGTACCTACTAGCTTCCATTATACTGAAATAAGATGTGGAGATGAATCATGATTCAAATATTTTAGACTCATCCTTTCTTACGGTATGCATTCCTTGAAAAAATGTTTATGTACGTTAAATGCCTGTTTTGTTTTTATAAAATGTAATTTTCACATTATTATTTTAGAGCATAACAAGATGGTCCTGGTACATCTTATTCTTCTCTGCCTTAGAATCAAGCATGGTTACAAGTATGGTATCTATCTATCTAATCTATCTATCTCTCAAGACCAAAATAAAGAAAGTTTGTCTGATTTGGCTTATTGCTTGTGGTAGTCACTTCTAGATCCTCTCAATGGAAAGAGATGCATGGGCTCTCTCTCGTCCAAAAAGGAGGTCCATGGAACAGGGTAGAGGAGAGAGTGGCTGCGTAGTCAGGAATCAAGACCTCTGGAGACTAAGCTGGAAGCAGTTCTGATTTTATTGTGTAGTTACCATGTATATATACTTGGGCAGTATATGGGCAGATTATGGGCAGCCACCAATACAATTCTTTGCCAACTCTCCTTGAGGCAACCAATTGAGGAGTGGGCTGCAGAGCAAGCACTGTGACTGCAACGTGTAGTCTTATGCCCAGGGCTGTGCCAATGGAATAAGCGGTTTACCACTCATGCCCGTAGCAGGAGGGGAGTGGTTTGTCACTCAGGTGCACTTAATGTATGCCAAGTATGCAGTACTCCATGAACTTGTCCCCACAAAGAGATAGAAAAATGAACACACAAAAATAAACATATACACACATCATTTCTTTCATGTGATATCTTAAGAAATTAAACTTACAGACTTAATGAGTAGAATGGTGGTTGTCAGGGTGCATAGGAAGATAAAATGGAAACACGTTGGTCAAAGGGTCATGTTGGTCAAACTTTCATTTATAAGATGAGCAAGTTCTGGGGAATCTCATGTACACCATGGGTGGTGGTAGATGTGGCAGTGAATTTGATTATGGTTATTATTACACAATGTATACATATATAAAACCATCACATTTTATATCTTTAATATATTCACTCCTTTTTGTCAATTGCATATTTTAAAATAAAAACAAGGAAAAATAATTGAATGATATTTCTTAAGTTATATAAGAAAAAAATAATATATATTCCAAATATGTTGAAAATATCCTTCAAAAATGAAAGCAGATTGCAATTAACCTAGTTGTTCTATGTGCATCTTTGAATATGCAACAGTGATTTTACTTTTATATATCTAGGTAGCATATAACTATAAAAGCTCTAATTAAAATCTATATATCTATAAAGATATATGAATATATGAAATTTATATATATATATATATATATATATATATATATATATATATATATAGCATTAATTTGAAAAAATATAAATAAACAGAAAAAAGACCAGTAGACTAAAGGAAAGGGAACATGGGATAGAAGGAGGGGGGAGGGAATGAGGAGGTACTGGGAACTGAAGTGGAAAAAATTATGTTTCAGGCATGTATGATTATGTCAAAATGAACCCCAATACAATGTATAACTTTAAAGAATTAATAAAACCATACAAGTGAGGTGAGATAAATATTTTATTATGAATGAAACATAATATTCATTAGTAGAATTTTATTATAAATGAAACATAATATTCATTAACAGAATTTTGCTACAAGGAATAACAAATAAAATCCTGCAGAAAATGGCAGATGGACACCTGAATCTAAAGGAAGTAATAATAAAGACTGTAAGTGACAAACACACAGACACAAACAACAACAAAAATAATTGAAAGATACTTATTTTTCTTAATTTTATTTAAAATGCATATGATTATTTGAGGTAAATATCATAAACATATAATATGATTAAAATCCACATACTTTTCATAAATATAAAACAACATTGGCACTTAGGAAGGGAATAAATCAAACTATATTGTTGCAAAGTTCTTACGTTTTACTTAAAGTGTTTGTTATGGTTTAGATGTGGTGTCCCCCAAAAGCTCATGTGTGAGACAATGCAAAAAGGAGAAATGATTGGGTTATAGCCTTAACCTAACCAGTGAATTAAACCCTTTTGCCATGATTTTCTGCCTCACCTTGAACCCTGATGAATAAGAGCTGGAATTCTATGGACTAAGTCCTCTGAAACTGTGAGCCCTCAAATAAAATTTTCCTCCTCTACAATTGTTCAAGTTGGATCTTTTAGTCACAGTGGTGAAAAAGCTGACTAAAACAGAAATTTGTACCAGAAGCAAAGTAGTTGCTATGACTAACCTGATCATGTGGTTCAGAAGCTTTTTGTAGTTTTTTGAAATTGGTGGGAGGAATTTTAAGATGTTTAGCAGTGCAAGCTGGAGATGCTTTAGCTTGTTGTAAGTGGAACTTAAGGACTAATTCTGGTGGGAGCTCAGAAGACCAGAATGCCAATAGGACCACGGACAGTGAAGACAGGGACCAAGAGGTTTCAGAGAAGGATTCTATTGGAATTGGAGTAGAGGCCATTCCTGTTATACTCTGGCCAAGAAATTGTATTTTGCTTGTCTCCTGAGACTCTCTATGATGCTGATTTTAAAAGTGATGTACTACTTAATGGGCAGAAGAAATTTCTAGGAAGCACAGCATTCAGGTGATAAAATGGATATTGCTTGCAGCTTTTAGCCAAATTTGTTGTGATAATCAGGAGAGAAAGCAGAGCAGAAAGATTTGGAAAACGTGAACTTAAAGGCAGAAATAAAACTGGGGCTAAAGAAGTTGCAGTTGTTAAAGCTGTTATCACCACTAAAGAAATGCTATAGAGAGCCCACCTGCCCTGAGCCACTGCGGCCCTTAGGAGTTCTGAAGGCAGAGCCAGCCCAGCTTTCTCGCGTCACAGCTGGGAGTTGTGGGGGAATGCCACCCCACACCCATGTGGAGAGCCACCTGTGCACAGAGTCACCCTGTGCTGGGGTTCCTGAATCACCAAAGCATGGCTCCACAGTTCAATATCAGAAAATATATAGGCTTGAGGCTGCCACTGCCAAGAAACTGAGATATTGCTGCTTCTATAAAGAGACAACAATAAGGATCTGGTAAGATGTCACCAAGGGCCCTGTGGCTGGCTGCACCAGAGATGTCTTTACTAGGGGTGCTAACAGTTATCCTGTTGCTGAGGTAACAGGAAATCTTACATGGGGTTGCCTATCTCTTGCTTCTCTTACTAATAGCCAACTTCTTATGATTATCTTCTCACTAGTCATATAATCTAATATCTCCGTATTCTCACATTCTACCTCATAAACATCTCAGCCAACCTCCCAGTCCGCCTTCCACCATCAGAAAATGTAAACCATTACACAAACCTATTGATTATATGGTTGAAGATAACTGAACTCATCATTTCTGTTTATAGTGACAAAAGTGTAAATGTAAAAATAGAAGCTAACTGATATTTGGCTGCACGTTGGGTATATTGAATGCTATAATATTAATCTCTCCCTTAAAAGGTATTGGTAACTTGTGGGCACACTATAAAACATTGGGACAGAAGCTGTAATACCTCAGATCTATACTGCAAGAGAGGAAGTCACACAGACATCATGAAAAAACAAGGGAGGAAAGTGTCCCAAACAAACCAAGACATTACAACAATAAAATCCATAGATAGTGAAGCAGGTGAAATATTAGAGAAGGAATTCAATATATATAACTAAAGTAACCTAAGTGAGCAGATACAGGCAAAAATTGAACATTCCAACAAAGAGATAAGAGAACAAATTTAGGTGACCATTGATCACACCAACAAAGAGATAAGAGAACAAATACAGGTTGCAAGAGATTACTTCAAGAAAGAGAGATACTGAAAAAAAAACAACAAACAGAAGTCCTCAAAATGAAAGAAACAATAAGCCAATTAAAAACTCAATAGATAGCATCATCAATAGACTAGATCACTTGGAATATAGAACCTCAGACAATGAAGACAAAATATACAATCTTGAAAATAAAGTTGACCTCACAGTGAATGTGATAAAAAAAACCATGGACAGAACATCAAAGAATTATGGGATACCATCAAAAGACAAAATTTAAGATTTATTGGAATAGAAGAATGTTCAGAGATTCAAACCAAAGGAATACACAATCTCTTTCAATGAAATAATATTAGAAAATTTCCTAAGCATGTAGAATGAATTGGAAAATCAAATACAAGAGGTCTATAGGACACCAAATGTACAAAATTACAACATATCTACACCAAGACACATTATAATGAAAATGCCTAGCATACAGAATAAGGATAGAATTTTAAAGGCTGCAAGAGATAAAAATGAGATTACCTTTAAGGGAAGACCAATTCAGATCTCAGCAAATTTTTCAACCCAAACTCTCAAAGCTAGGAGATCTTGAAATAACATATACCAAGCTCTAAAAGATAATGATGCCATCCAAGAATCTTATATCCAGCAAAATTAAGCTTCAAATTTGATGATGAAATAAAAACCTTCCATGATAAATAAAAGCTAAAAATTTACAGGAAGAAAGCCTGCACTACAGAACATTCTTGGCAATATATTCCACAAGGAGGAAATGAAAATCAACAATGAAAATCTGCAAAGGGAAAAACTACAATAAAAGAAAAGTCAACCAAAGGAGAAACCAAGTCAAGCTAACTACCAAAAATAAACAAAAATGTCCAGTAATACAAATCATATCTCAATAATAACCCTAAATATTAATGGCTTAATCTCATCAATCAAATGACATAGGCTGGTAGATTGGATTTTTTTTTTTAAAAAGACCCAACAATATGCTGCTTTCAAGAGACTCATCTTGGGGCTGGGGATGTGGCTCAAGCGGTAGCGCGCCCGCTTGCCATGCGTGCGACCCAGGTTCGATCCTCAGCACCACATACAAACAAAGATGTTGTGTCCGCAGAAAACTAAAAATAAATATTAAAAAATTCTCTTTCTCTTTTTTTTAAAAAAAGAGAAACTCATCTCAAAGGAAAAGACACAGACTGAAGGTGAAAGGTTGGGAGAAAATATACCATTCACATGGCCTAAGCAAGCAAGCAGAGGTTTTCATTCTCATATCAAATAAAGTAGACTTCAAGCCAAAGTTAATCAAAAGGGATAAAGATGGACATTTCATACTGTGTAATGGAACCATATATCAACAAGACATAACAGTTATAAATATATATGCCCCAAATAATGGAGAATCTACATTCATCAATGAAACTCTTAAGTTCAAGAGTCAAATAGATCACAACATAATAATTCTGGGTGACTTTAACACACCTCTTTCACTTCTAGATAGATCGTTCAAACAAAAGCTAAACAAAGAAATTAAAGAACTCAATAATAGAATCAATAAGTTAGACTTAACTGACATATACAGAGTATATTATCCATCAACGAGTGAAAACACTTTCTTTTCAGCAGCACATGGATCTTTCTCTAAAATAGACCATATGTTATGCCACAAAGCAAATCTTAATAAATACAGAAGAGTAGAGATACTACCCTCTATTCTATCAATGGAATGAAGTAGAAATCAATGATAAAATAAAAACTAAAAGCTACTCCAACACTGGGAGTCTAAGTAATATGCTATTGAATGAACAATGGGTTTCAAAAGTTATCAAGGGGGAAATTAAAAAATTCTTAGAAGTAAGTGAGAACACTGATAAAATGTATTAAAATCTCTGGGACACTATGAAGGCAGTGCTAAGAGGAAAGTTCATTGCATGGAGTTCATTCCTTCAAAGAAGAAAAAGTCACCAAATAAGTGGCCTTACATTACATTTCAAATCCCTAGAAAGAGAAGAAGGAATCAACACCAAAAGCAGTAGTAGAAGGAAATAATTAAAATTAGAGATGAATTCAATCAAATTGAAAAAAAGAAACAAAAAATTGACAAATCAAAAGTTGTTGGTTCTTTTAAAAAATAAATAAAATTGATAAACAATTAGCCATGCTAACAAAGAGAAGAGAGAGAAAACTCAAATTACTAAAATCTGTGATGAAAAAGAAAATATTACAATAGACACTACAGAACTACATAAGTTAACTAGAAATTATCTTAAAAATTTGTACTTCAATAAAATAGAAAATATTGAAGGCATTGTCAAATTTCTAGAGGCATATGATATGCCCAAATTAAATCAGGATACTATACATAATTTAAACAGATCAATTTTAATTGATCAATTTTAAGCAAGGAAACAGAGGACACCATCAGAAAAGCCCAGGACTGGATGGATGGATACACAGCTGAGTTATACAAGTTATCAAGGGAGAAATTAAAAAGAAGAACTAACACCAATACTTCTCAAACTATTTCATGAAATAGAAAAAGAGGGAACACTTCCAAACACATACTATGAGGCCAATATCACCCTGATTCCAAAACCAGAGAAAAACACATCAAATAAAGAAAACTTCAGACTAATAGCTCTAATAAATATAGCTGCAAAACTTCTCAATAAAATTCTGGCAAATCAAATACAAAAACATATCAAAAAGATAGTGCACCATGATCAAGTAGGGTTCATCCCAGGGATGCAAGGTTAATTCAACATGCAGAAATCAATAAATATAATTCATCACATCAATAGACTCAAAGATAAAAATCATCTGATCATCTCAATAGATGTAGAGAAAGTATTTAATAAAATACAGCATCCCTTCATGTTCAATATACTAGGGATATTAGGAATATAACTCAACATTGTAAAGGCTATCTATGCTAAGTTCCAGGCCAACATCATTCTAAATGGAGAAAAATTGAAAGGATTCCCTTTAAAAACTGGAACAAGACAGGATGCCCTCTTTCACCACTTCTATTTAACATAGTTCTTGAAACTCTAACAGAGCAATCAGACAGATGAAAGAAATTAAAGGGATATGGATAGGAAAAGAAGAGCTCAAATTATCACTATTTGCAGATATGATTTTATACCTAGAAGACCCAAAACATTCCACCAGAAATCTCCTAGAACTAACAAATGAATTAAGCAAAGTAGCTGGACATAAAATCAACACCCATAAATCAAAGGCATTTCTGTACATCAGTGACAAATCCTCTGAAAAACGAACTAGGAAAACACCCCATTTACAATAGCCTAAAACAACAACAACAACAACAACAACAACAACAACAAAACCTTGGGAATAAACTTAACAAAAGAAGTGAAAGACCTCTATAATGAAAACTACAGTACACTAAAGAAAGAAGTTAAAGAAGACCTTAGAAGATGGAAAGATCTACCTTGTTCTTGGATAGGCAGAATTATTATTGTCAAAATGACCATACTACAAAAAGCACTATACAGATTCAATGCAATCTCAATCAAAATCCCTCTTAGAAATAGAAAAAGCAATCATGAAATTTATCTGGAAAAATAAGAGGTCCAGAATAGTCAAAGCAATCCTTAGCAAGAAGAGTGAAGCTGGTGACATTACTATTCCAGACCTTAAACTATACTATAGGGCAATAGTAACAAAAACAGCATGGTATTGGCACCAAAATAGACCTGTAGACCAATGGTACAGAATAGAGGACACAGAGTCTAACCCACATAGCTATAGTTATCTTATATTAGACACAGGCACCAAAAATGTACATTGGAGAAAAAAACAGCCTCTTCAACAAATGGTGCTAGGAAAACTGAAAATCCACATGTAACAAAATGAAATTAAACCTCTATTTCTTTCTATGCACAAAACTCAAAGTGGATCAAGGGCTTAGGAATTAAACAAGAGACATTGAGACTAATGGAAGAAAAAGTAGGCTCAAATCTCCATCATGTTGAATTAGACCCTAACTTCCTTAATAAGACTTATAGTGCAAGAATCAAAACCAAGAATCAATACATAGGATGGATTCAAGCTAACAAGTTTCTTCTCAGCAAATAAACAATCAGTGAGGTGAATAGAGAGCCTACAGAATGGGAGCAAATCTTTACCACAAGCACTTCAAATAGAGCACTAGTCTCTAGGATATATAAAACACCCAGAAACCTTAACACCAAAAAACCAAATATCCCAATCAATACACGGGACAAGGAACTGAACACAGACACTTCTCAGAAGAAGATATACAATCAATCAACAAACATATAAAAAAGTTCAACATCTCTAGCAATTAGAAAAAAGTAAATCAAAACTAAGATTTCATCTCAGTTCAGTCAGAATGGCAGCTATTATGAAGACAACAATAAATGTTAGCAAGGATGTAGGGAAAAAGGCACACTCATACATTGCTGGTGGGACTGCAAATTGTGCAGCCAATCTGGAAATCAGTATGGAAAACTGGGAATGGAACCACCGTTTGACCCAGCTATCCCACTCCTCAGTCTATACCCAAAGGACTTAAAAACCGCATACTACAAGGACCCAGCCATATTAATGTTTATAGCAGCACAATTCACAATAACTAAATGGTGGAACTAACCCGGATGCCTTTAGTAGATGAATGGATAGGGAAACTTTGGTATATATATACTCAATGGAACATTACTCAACATTAAAAGAGAGTAAAATCATGGCATTTGCAGGTAAACAGATGGAGTTGGAGAATATAATCCTAAGTGAAGTAAGCCAATCCCCCCAAAACAAAGATGGAATGTTTTCTTTGATATGAAGATGCTGACTCATAATGGCGATGGTGGGGAGCATGGGAGGAATGGAGGAAATTTAGATAGGGCAAAGGGGAGGGAGGAAAAGGGAGGGGGTAGAACTGATGGTGGAATGAGATGGACATCATTACCCTAATTACATGTAGGAAGACATGAATGGTGTGAAAATACTTTCTGTACACTCAGTGACTTTAAAAATTGTGCTCTATATGTGTAATACGAAATGAATTGCATTCTGCCATTGTCTATAACAAATTAGAATAAATAAATAATTTAATGAAAAAATGAATTAAAAAAAAAAGAACTGCAAGACAATAGTGACCTTTATCTTTATAGATTTGTGTTGGCACTCTTATGGGTATAGCAAATTTGAATCTATTCTGTGGATATTCTAGGACTGAGCAGTTGTGCAAACCTTTTAATGTTACTGGGAGCTAATGGTATCACTGTTGGAGAAGAAAAATTCTGGTTAGAATAGAAAGATGAAGGAAGAATCTTGTTTTGTTGGACTGGGATTAGAAGTTTATGAATTGATTTATATTTTTGCTCTGTCTGCTCAGTGGCCTTAAAGTAATTTTATCCCAGTAGGAAGAGCTCATCTAGGCCCAGACCTTGATTTACATATCTCACTTTCCATTAAAATGAACCAGGGGTACAAAGTAAGCCTGGGTAATTTTGCTAGAAAGTAAAGAAGAACTAAAAGGCTGAAGAGCAGGGATCTCAAATAACACAACAGCTGGTTTGATGGTGATTCAACTGCTCAATTGGAATGGAATTATTCTATTCTTCTCTCCGATTGGCTTGTCTTTAGTCTCTCTTTTTTTTCTTTTTGGTACTGGGAATTGAAATCAGGGGCCCTGGACCACTGAGCCACATTTCCAGCCCTATTTTGTGTTTTATTTAGAGACAGGGTCTCATTGAGTTGTTTAGTGCTTCACTTTTGCTGAGGTTGGCTTTGAACTTGCAATCCTCCAGTCTCAATCTCCCAAGCTGCCACTGTGCCCTGCTGTCTTTAGTCTTATTTAGGAGTCTTATCTGATTATCAAATCTGTGGGAGTCCAGCTCCCGCAGGGGGTCTCAGGAGACAAACGGATGGTGAGGAGTCCGCTCGCTGGGGTGGAGAAACAACACAGACACAAAAGTGAAGGTGCTGAATCCCAATCTTTACTTGTGAAGTTAATCATATATACTTTTCATTTTGGCAGGTTCACAGTATTTTGTGGTTACAAAACAGGAATCCTTATTCAAAGAAACAAAATATTACGTAGCTACAATTAGATAAGAGGAATCTATTTTGACTTATGCATAAGCAAGCATTTTTACTTTCAGTTCGCATTTTGCTTTAAGCTATTTCTGCTTAGTTAGCTTTTAATAATAGTTAGAAATGTCCTAGACTATTGGCCTATACCTTGACTATTCTTTCTTGACTTACTGACTAGAATCGGCGCTGAGGTTATGGCAAGTGGTTAACTTGAAAAGAGAGGCTACTAATTTTAATCAAACAAGAATAAAAGCACCAAACCATTGTGCACAGGAACAAGAACAAGTTGTCCAGTACTAAGCACTAATCTGTCTTCTTAATATTAATTTTTCTTCTCTAGATTTTAATTTAATTTCTCAAAAACTTCCTTGACTGTTTTTCCTACAGGGGGTTTCTCATTAAACATTAACAATTTACGTTCCACAGCTGAATCATTGCATTTAGGGCAAACAGATTTATTCTTTAGAAGTAGTTGCATTAATTGTGAAAGTCATGTTTTTTCCTTCATACTTAATGATCATATGAGAAGTCACAACTATAATTATTAACAGAATACAAAAACAAACCAGTCCATTCCCAGAAACATAGTGCACTCCTCCAGAGGATGGCTGCCTTGCGACATCCATCTCAGTAGGGCTTTGCCTTTGCCTGAGTCAGGGGAGGGGCGCTGCACAAATTATTCTCACTATAATTTATGCCTTATTTTTTATATCATTTTAAATAAAAAAATTTACATCTTATTTAAAGTTAATGTCTTATTTTTATGTTCTAGAAAATGCCAATTGCAGATCCTAGTCTTCGTCTTTCATCTTGGTCTTGACTCATATGTGTTCTCTTTGTGTGATAACTGGGTTTTTACCTACCCTAGGTGTCTGACTGTGTTTTGACTGACAGTTGTCACATCATGAGGATGTGTTGATTTCCCTTTCTCATCCATTGACAACTAGAGGACTGATGTTGCAGAAGCAAACTTTCCTTGTAATTTGGTATAATTTTTCAAGTTCAATTTTCACTGCTTTTATAAAAGTAGAAATGAAGTACTTTGCAGTTATTAATAGAGGAGATGACTGAGTGGCAAAGTGTAATATTAAACTTTCCAATTGTTCACATTTACACATGTACTTCTTTGTTCATTTCTTTCACCACATTGATTTCACAGTGGCGAGTAGATTTTTTATTGTGGTTATGTAATTGTTTACATTTTTAAATGGATACTATTTTTTAATCTTAACTTTTGACCATTCACAAATAACCATCCTGATTTTACTCAAAAAGAAATAAAAATTAACTCCTCATTTAGTAATCTCTCAGTAACATTTAGTCTCTCTGCCATTTTAACTCTGGACCTGTCACATAATGCATATAGCTGCTTGTGAAAACAATGAGGAATTTATTTCTGTATAGTTATATTCTTCATTGATATCTTGGGAGGAAATAGGTATAAAAATTTTATTCTGCCAATCTCCATTACATTTTCTTTGCCCAAAAATTGTTCTTGATTTGGATTTGTAAATTATATTCCTGGGTTTACATTTAAAGGAGAAATGAATATGGTTGTCTCCATATTTCCCCATTGTCTCAGATCAGTTTACCTTACTCTGGTGCACAGAGTTAGCTGGGATCAGTGGGTTTGTATAGACTTAGATCAGAGGGGGAAATGACAGTAACTTAGCTCTCCCACTGAAGTTGATGCAAAGTTATTTTTCAGCTCTCTTTAGAGTAAGAGAATCAGGATCTCAATCAAATAACTTCACTTTTCTTCATTCAGGCTCTATTCAGAGTCTGATTGTTTTAATAGACAAGGCTCATTTCCTTTCAATATTAATGCCTCTCCATGGAAACAGGGTCTTCTCTGACACAGGCAATTTATTCTGTATAGTGTGGCTTGGACAATTGTCAACAATTAAAACTCAGATTTTCTCCAGAAAGTTATTACCACTTGGAAAGACCCAAGTAAATTTCTCTAATAGTTTTCATAAAAAGATAAAAAGTGATGTTTTTGAAAAGTCTGTGATCATCAATGAATGATTTTGTATTAATGTTGATATGATGAGTTGTGGAAAGGTAGCCCCAGTGGTCTGGAGCTGGGCTATGAACATGGGCCAAGGCTGTAGTAGTGTCTGCCACACCAGTGTGGACCCAAGGCACTGCAAGCCAGGGCACAGGAGAGCCAGGGGACATGGATCTATCATGCTATGGAGGTCTGTCTGGCCTGATGTGGATGCCTGCTCCACACAGGCTGCAGCCAGAATCCCTGAGCATCCACTATCCAATGACCTCAACTTCCTGTTTCCTGGCCAACAGTGAGGAAAAGGAGTGGGGGCAGGTCTGAATGGAAATTCAGACTCAGGAGTTAACCAACAGCATTAGTGCTTTTCCAAACCCTGATTAGCATACATTTGGACCAATAGCATTGACCCAAGTGCTGTATAAATCTCTAGACTAGCACACACTGCTGGTAACCCCTACCTGTGTCCTCTCTTGCCCTTATAAGAGTTCTATTTTTTAATAAAATAAGTCCTACTCCTTTCACTCTTACCTTCCACGTTCCATGAATCTCATTCTTTGGATTTGCAAGACAAGAACATGGAGAGAAGTTGGCAGTGAGTTGCTAGAGTCTATTGCAACACTGGAAGGCATATCCCCCATTTAGAGCTCCAATACCGAGAGCTGTAACACACCACTCAGTGGTTGTAGAGAAGAAATAAGATTTGCCAACTCCACCAGCATCCCTTGATGTAATTAGCTACTTAAACTAAAATGGGTTTTCTTAGCTGCAGAGGCCTGCAGCTTGCACAGGCCCCAACCGGCCAGCAGAAGTGGAGAATCAAATTTTGTCTTGAACTCTAGTTTCAAAATTAGCTTTGTGTGAGTTAGCTAGAGTGCATGTCATTCCTGTCTGTCCTATGTACTTGAAATATATAGGACACAGGAATAGAATCAACTCTGGTTTTATAATTTCTGGAATAAGGAATGGTGATAGCAAAAGTTGGTGAACATTTAAGACATCCACTATTAAAAAGGTGATAGGGCTGGGGTTGTGGCTCAGTGGCAGAGCATTGCCTCACACACGTGAGGCACTGGGTTTGATTCTCAGCAACACATTTAAAAAAACAAAGCAAAACAAAATAAAGATATTGTGTCCATGTATGACTAAAAAATATTAAAAAAGATGATAAAACACACAAAAATATTTTTCTGGAGTGAGAAATTTATCTACTTAAAAATCCATTATATTCAACATTGCAAAACAAATAATATGTAAATATTGTCCAATAGAACTCCTAGTCATTAAGTGTCTGATTATGACGTTAATCCAATTTAGTTTACTGGATTGATAAGTGATATGAAAAGCATACCCCTCCCCTCCCCCACCCCACCTCAAATCCTCCAAAACAATGCAATTAAAACTGGGAGAAATGGGGTAGGAAAAGGTGAGTACCACAAGGGCCATTCCAGAGACATGTATAAAACACATATTTGCAAAAGAATCTTACATGCTTAGAAAACAGTTTGTTATTGATTATTCTTAAAACTGACTGAATGTGTAGCTAATGAGGCTCAACATGAAGATAGAATTCCAAATGTGGATACTTCATATCCTAAGCTAAGGGCTTTGAACTTTTTAATATAGTGAAATATTTCCAAATTTTGAATTATAGATGTATATGGAAAGTTTTTGAAAAATAGTTGTACATATTGTTTATGATCGTAGAATTTTTTTCATAATTTCATGTACATTATTGATAGGAATATACATTTTATTTTTAAATAATATTTAAGTTAAAAAAGAATAGAGAAAGTCAGACTCAGAAAGTCAAAGTCAAATGTTTTCTCTCATATGGGGAAGCTAGAGGGAAATAAGGAAATGTATAAAGGGGGTATCCCAAGAAAATAGAAGTGAGTTCAGTGGAGTAGAGGAAGAGAACTGAGGGGGGAGGAGGAGGGACAGGGAAAAAGAAGAAATGCAGGATGAAATTGACCAAATTATTTTATGTACATATACGGACATACCACAGTGAATTGAGTATCTATGAAGCACCAATTAAAAATCAATAAATAAACAGAATGGAGACCAGTGGAGTAGTGACCAGGAATAAGGGAAAGGGAGGAGAGGAGGGAAAGTGGAAGTACTGGAGATCATAATGGAGCAAATTATATTATATGAATATATATATTAAAATGAACCTCATTATCATGTATAATAAAACACTAATAAAAACATAAAAAAACTCATAAAGGAAAAGGGAGAAATCACAAAAAATAGTAAAGACAATATTGACTTAATATTACACAGAAGGCAGATATGGAAACATTCATTCTGCTTGCATGTGTATAACTAAATTTTGGAAATGGCTGTAGAGAAAAATGAGCCTGTAGCATAGAGAATTGCAGTGTTTAGTCTGCATACTTACTCCTTTCTGAGTCCAATAAATATGTGACCGTCTGGGGTGGAAAAATTTCATAGTATGTACAGCCACTTAGAAAGTTTTTGCAATTCTGGGAAAAACTTTGTTCAGGACTGCATTTCAGTTTTATGATATTCATGAGAAGAATGAATATCTGTCCATCTAAAGGAAGCAACTATGGGACAGAACTGTGGGAGATCCCATGTGAGATCCATTCAGTTCAAACACTGAATTTTCAGAGGTTGCTGAGAGTAAATGTACTCACATTAAGAGAATTAAACTCATTTTTGAGGCTCAGAGTATTTATTATGTATAAGAAATACATGTAAAACATCACTGAAATGAAGACAGAATTCTCTTTTATTAGGGAAAAATATCATAAGGTGTTCTCTGCAGACTTGGTTGCTCTAAAAAATAGCACTATGTGGTGTTAGGCTCAACATCATCATATCCAGGGTCATCTTGTCTCAGGACCAATGAGGATGCTGTCTCTTCTGTGTTAGAATTATCAGCTTCTCTGAGAGACTGAGGAGAGGTGCCTGAAACAGAGATTCTTGGTTTCAGTGGTGACAAAATGACAATACAGAGACCTCTTGTATGATGAAAGACTAGTTGAATGGCTACAAAATATCTATGGGGAACCTGAACTTTTCTGGAAGGATTAATACAGCTACGTCACAGGAACTCTGCTCTGTGCAAATGCCTTCATTTCAATGAGAAGGAGGATGGTAGAAGTGCCAAGAGACATGAGCACTCTCTCTTCCATACTAGGCTGATTCCTTAATCACTCCAAGCAGAAGATGACCTCTCTTGATTTCTCAGTACCTCAATAATAGACCACACTTGACCTCACAGTATTCATGACAACAATTTGGGTCCTTTGGCAGATGCTGAAGGAGGGAAGCTCAATTAAATTCAATAGTTTCCTGTTTCCCATGGACCACATGCCCACGAGCAAGTAGAAAGCCCAATCCCAAGAAATAACACCATATGTTATCTGAAACAATAAGACAAAAATCATTCCTTCTAGCATGGAAATTTCAATATTCTCTAGTTAAGGCTATTGCACATTATGCATTAATAGTGGGAAATGTCAACTAGAAACATTTAGCTATGTGCTTTCCTCAAAATAGGTGAAAGGTTGTTCAGTACACAAAAATCAATAAATATAACTCACCACATAAATAAACTTAAGTACAAAAATCACATGACCATCTCAATAGACAGAAAAAGTCATTGACAAAAATCAGCACTCACTCATGTTAAAAACATGGAAGAGGCAGAGTGTGGTGGCACGTGCCTGTAATCCCAGTGGCTTGGGAGGCTGAGGCAGGAGGATTACGAATTCAAAGCCAGCCTCAGCAATGGAGAGGTGCTAAGCAACTCAGTGATACCCTGTCTCTAAATAAAATACAAAATAGGGCTGGGGATGTGGCTCAGTGATTGAGTGCCCCTGAGTTCAAGTTCAATCCCTGTTACCCCCCCGCCCCCCCCAAAAAACATGGAAGACACTAGGAATAGAAGGGAAGTGCCTCAAACTCATGAAGGCTGTAAGTGAAAAACTGAAAACCAACATCATAATGGATGGAGAGAAAATAAAAGCATTTATTCTAAAATCAGGAGCAGGACAAGGATTTAAACTCTTGCCACTCCTATATATTTCTTGTAGTTTTAGCCAGAGAAGTTAGGCAAAAGGAGAAAATTAAAGGGATAACAAAGGGAAAACAAGTAAAATTATTTTCATTTGCAGATGATATGATTCTATACATATAAGACCCCTAAATCTCTACCAGAAAACTTTCAGAAATGGTAAACAAATTCAGCAAAACAGCAGGACACAAGATCAACATACAAACATTCATAGATTTTTCATGTTGAGTGCTGTGTTGCAAACTATAGTCCCAGCAGTTGGAGAGGCTGACAAGAGGATTGCAAGTTTAAGACCAGTCTCTGCAACTTAATGAGGCCCTAAGCAACTCAGTGAGACCCTGTCTCAAACAAACAAACAAACAAACAAACAAAACCAAAAAGGGCTAGGGATGTAGCTCAGTGGTAAAACAGTCTGGTTTAAATTTCTAGTAACAAACAAACAACACCAAAAAACAAACCAATAAAAAGAAAAACCAAAATCTGAGACCAAAAGCAAAACTTAATAGATTTGCTATATACCAATAGTGAACCAAATACAAAATAAAAAACCCCATAAAAATGATTCCATTCATAATATCCTCTAAAAACCAAAAACCAAAACCAAAACCTGGTAATAAAGGGTAACCAAGGTGGTGAAAGACCGCTAAGATAAAACTATAGATCGCTGAAGAATGAAATTGAGAAAGATCTTAGAAGATGGAACGACATCCCTTGTTCTTCAATTAGCAGATTTAATATTGTTAAAGTGGTCATACTCCCAAAAGCAATCTACAGATTCATTGCAATCATCATTAAATATCAATGACATTATTCATAGAAGTAGAAAAAAATCAGTCCTAAAATGAATATGGAAGAATAAAAGATCCAGAATAGTCAAAGCGATACTGAGGAAGAAGAACAAGGCTGGAAACATCACAATTTTCAATCTCAAATTATATTACAGTTTTATAGTAACAAAAATAGCATGGTACTGGCATAAAAACTGGCAGAAATAAGCCCAAATAAATATTTTCTTCTAATACTTGACAAAGGTGCCAAAAACATATGTTGGAGAAAAGATAGCATTTATAACAAATGGTGCTGGAAAACTGGATGTCCATGTGTAGAATAAAACTAGATTCCTATCTCTCACCCTGAACAAAAGTCAACTGAAAATATATCAAAGACCTAGGAACTTTGCAACTGGTAGAATTAAAAATAGGCTCACCTCTCTAACATGTTGTTATAGGTACCTTATTAGGACTCCTAAGACTCAAGTAATAAAAATCAAGAATCATCATGTGGGATGGTATCAAATTAAAATGTTTCTGCACAGCAAAGGAAACAAGAGCATGAAAAGGGAGCCTATGAAGTGGGAGAAAGTCTTCTGTCAGCTACTCCTTTAACAGGGGATTAATACCTAGAATAAATGAAGAACCTAAAAAGTTAACACCCCCCAAACAATTAACCCAATCAATCAATAAATAGATGTTTCTTAAAAGAATAAATACAAATGACCAACAAATAATGTCTCTAGCAATCAAGGGAATAAAAATCAAGACTACATTGTGATGTCATCTAGCCCCTGTTAGGATGGCAATCATCAAGAATACAAATAATAAATGCTGGTGAAGATGTGGGGTAAAAGTACATTGTTGGTGGTATTGCAAATTAGTACAATCATTTTTGAAATCAGTATGGAGATTCACCAAAAGACTAGGAATCACAATATGACATAACTCTCCTTTTTTTTTTCTGTACCAGAGATTGAACCCAGATGTGCTTAACCACTGAGCCACATTTCCAACCCTTTTTAATATTTTATTTAGAGACTGGGTTTTGCTGAGTTATTTAGGGCTTCACTAAATTGCTGAGGCTGGCTTTGAACTCCCGATCCTCCTGCCTCAGGCTCCAAAACCCCTGGGATACAGGTCACTCCTTAGTTTTTATCCAAGGATATAGGCATATCAATGTTTCTAAAATCACAATTCACAATAGCCAAGTTATGAAAATAGCATGGGTACCTGTCAATAGATGAATGATAAAGAAAATTGGCAAATATACAAAATGGAATTTTACTCAGCTATAAGAAATGAAATTATTGCATTTGCAGGTAAATGAATGGACTGGAGAATATCATGCTAAGTGAAATACACCAAACTGAAAAATCCAGAAGTTGGATATTTTATCTACTACACAGAAGCTGGGACAAAATAAGGGAATAAAAAGGGGGGTATCCCATGAAAGTAGAAATCAGTGGAATAGAGTAAAAAGATTGACATGGAGGGAGGAAAGACAGCAAAAGGGAGGAACTATGGAATGAAATCCACCAAAGTTTGTTATGTATATATATAAATATACCACAGTGAATTTCACCTTTATGTATGTCTATACAGCACCAGTTTAAAAAAAACTATAAATAATCATAAGAAAGATTGGTAGAGTAGAGAAGGGGGAGCAGAAGAAGGGAGAGCAGAAGAAAAGTGGAGTATTAGGGGTTGAAATGGAGAAAACTTTATTTCATGCATGTATGACTATGTCAAAATGAACCCTACTATTCTACTATTATGTAGAACTATAATGTACTAATAAAACATTAAAAAGTAAATAAATAAGTGTTGGTGAGGATGTGAGGAGTAAGAAACACTCATACATTCTTGGTGGGACCACAAATTAGTACAATCACAGAACTAGGGTCCCTGCTATTCCACTTGTTGATATCTATAAAAAGAGCTGAATTCAGCATATTACAGTGATATAGATATATCTATGTTTATAACAGTAGAATTCACAGTAACCAAGTTATGAAACCAGCCTAAGTGTCTGTCGAGGAATGAATAGATAAAAAAATGTGATCTCACACACACACACACACACACACACACACACACACACACACAGTTCCATTTAGACATAAAGAAAAATGGAAAAATGGATAATGGATGGAACTGGAGAAAATCATGCTAAATGAAATAAGCCAGACTCAGGAAGTTAAGGGTTGAATGTTTTCTCTCTTATGCAGAAACTAGAGGGAAATAAGAAATAAAAAAATCTGGGGAGATCTCATGAAAATACAATAACAGTGGAGTAGAAGGGGATTGAGGGGGAGGAAGAGGGGAAGGAAAAGGGAGAAACTCTGGAATGAAATTAGCCAAATTATGCTATTTGTGTGCTTGAATATATCATAATGAATTCTATGTTTAAATATAACTGTGATGCAATAGCTAAAAAAACAATAAATAAATAGAAGAAAGATCAGTTGAATAGAGGAAGGGATCAAGGGAAGCCTGAGAAAGGAGAAGCATTAGATATTTAAATGGAGCAAATTATGTTAAATATATTTATGAATATGTCAAAATGAATGCTACTATTATGAATAATTATAATTCACTAATAAAAACTCTAGAAAGCTTTCCAAATTACTTTCACATACTTGTTGTCTGAACATAGGTGTTAGTTTGTTGTGTGAAAATTGGAACAAAGCCACAAAGTCTCTGCAGCTCATATATACATGTCTCTATCCCATGGCCTGTGTGTGCAGACAGAGAACACAATATGTATCTCCTTTCAGAAGAAATACAACAGCTTCAATAAACAGAAAAATGGAAGAGATGACATCATCTTGGTTTACAAGGCTACCTAGATTCTTGTAATAAAAGAAAATGGTTCTTTAACATGTCCAAATCCATCTTTTCCATGACAATAATGCAGGACAACTGGAGAGACAGCTATCCACATACCTGTCTGAGAACACCTGGCACCACCTCCCTCTTCTGGGAAAAAATTCTTCTCCTTCCTTCCAGAGGAAGAAGGAATTTCAGAAACAGGTAACTCTTCAACATCATCATAACTATTACTGGTGGCATCTGCATGCTGCCCTGCAGGTTCTGAAAACAGAGAGTAAGTGGAAGAGCAAGATACGTGTTAGTTGTAGGAAGCCATCCATGAAATACATGAGGACCTTCTCTCACCTTGGAAGCCAAGGAGGGATAGGCCTGGCATTGGGAACTTTCTGTGGCTTTCCCAGGGCAATAGATCACCCAATGCATGACCTTTCTCTCCACTGTGCTAGAAAGGTTCCTCATAGTAGCACCAGAGATGGGCATATCCTATTAGGAACTGGTCAGCCCACCTTTATCCTAGTTTGGTAAAGAATATTCTATGGAAGGCCTTTGATGTTTCCTGATATAAATAAAGCAGGTGTGGGCTCCATTTTGTCCAGAAGCTCAATTCGTTTGATTAGCTTGCTTTTCCTATGCCCGCTTTTGAAACTACTTTCTGTGTTCTGTGATTTTCAGCCATTTTATTTCTCTTAGCTTTTATTTCTCATTTCACTGAGGGAAACCCCATTCCTATCACTTGGGGGTTACTCAAGGTGATGTCTTCAGTCTCTTCTAATGCAGAGATTCTAATAGCTGATAAATATAGGCACCATATTCCAAGGT
Source organism: Callospermophilus lateralis (assembly GCF_048772815.1). Lineage (NCBI taxonomy): Eukaryota > Metazoa > Chordata > Mammalia > Rodentia > Sciuridae > Callospermophilus > Callospermophilus lateralis. The sequence continues at coordinate 71,877,603 of NC_135308.1, forward strand.
TGTCCCAAAGGCATAATTGATCTCTGTATTCTTAGAAACCATGTAAATCATCTAAACATTTCAGTATACTAAGGTCAATAATATTTTACTAACAGATTATTCCACAAAACATCGATAAAAGTTATGCTGAGTTTGAGGCACTCTTTTCAGGCATGTGGTAGAGGGTTGAAAAAATATGTACATATCAGTGAGTCAGGGAGATTTCATCAGGATTAAGGAGAATGCATGTTGTTCATATGGCCTCTGAGGCAATGGAGACACAGTGCTGTCCAGAAGAGAAGCCTGGCTTTCTGTCTCCCACACATAGGCTATCCTACTAATTCCAATTCCAGGAGGCATGGGTTTCAACCTCCTCTACTGCTCTGCTGTCCTTAAGATCCATCTTGACAGAGCACTCCTGGACATGCCTCATCTCAGGAACTCTCCATTTTTACTACTTGGGGAAGATCCAGGATGTCTTCCTTTCTTAGGTCTACAAAGGTGTAGTCAAGAGCTAAGTGATTGATAAGTACAGACATTACACACTCCATGTGTTTCAGGGATTATGAAGATCATTATTTTTCTTAGTATCACTTAAACCACAAAATGGTGCATACATCCCTCTATTTCAGGGTTAAAACCTCAAATCCATGCTTCTCAATGTTCTCTTTCACCAAGAAATTTTTGAGATGATCAGGTTCAAATGTTCTTTTTAAAGTTATGACCTTGGGTTCTTACCATGATATGTTTGAAGTATACCTGTGACCATAAGGAAATAGCTATGGAAACTAACAGATTAGAATGTAATCTTTCCCTTTCTAGATGACAGAGAGGGTGGAGAGGAAAAAAACCAGTTGTGAACCAGACAGAAGAGACCCTTCCCATCCTAATCATAGAAAGTTCTTCTCAGATGATAACCTCCTCCTCCCACCATCCAGGGGAAGACCTGTCTCTACTACCTGGGGCAGGTTCAGGGTCTCCATTCTCCTCACTGTCCCCTGGGTAATAGGGTAGCACAGTTGCTGAGCCATTAGACATGGTTCCTAGTAGGGAGAAAACATCATAGACAAACACAGTAGGAGGTCCAGAAGAAATTTTGGTTTATGGTTCAGAAGAAATTTTGAAGCTTCATACTTGTAGAGAGAGGGCTTGGAGCTCTTGCCATTGGAGGATGCTGAGAATTGTTACAGTGGTCCAGGAATATTCCTAAAAGTTCATGTTTTAAATGATTGGTCCACAGGTTGGTGGTAATGGAAAAGGTAAAACCTTTAAGGAGCTGGGACTAGTGGGAGGTATTAAGTTGTTGGGAACATGGTCTTGAAAAGGATTATAGGATGCTAATCTCTTCCTCTTTTTATTGGTTTGTTGGTCACTATGAGATGAGCATCTTTGCCCCACTACTTGCTCCCAGCATGATACGCTGCCAGGTTACCATGGAGTAAAACATCTGAAACAACAGGGCCAGGTTACCATGGAGTAAAACATCTGAAAATGTGAGTCAAAATAAATAAATATTTCCTCCTTATAATTTGATTATCTTAGGCATTTTATTTCAGTAATGAAAAGCTATCTAATATGCCATGTGTGGCAGGATTAGTCATGTTGTCTTTGCTTACTGAAGATTCCCACACTGATGGCAAATTCATGCAAAGAAAAGGAGGCTATGGAACACACCTGGGCTGTTTAACAGGCTCTCATTTTCTGGATTTATTGAGTGATCTATCTCCTGGTACAGGACTTCATCAACAGCAGCTTCAAAAGTGGATAAGGCTGGGGAAAGCAAATGAGTTTAGATATTGCTCCTAGAAGTCTTTCCTTTACCAACAGACAAAATCTTCTCCAATGCACACTCTTGGAGATACCCTCTGAGCTAGGGACTTCATGGTCCTGAGGATTCAAGTGATGACCAGGATAATTGGGTTCTCCTGAGCTTATGGTCCCTTTCTTTATCTTTGTGATCACTGGGATAGAACTAGATTTCCTGGCCACCGCTGGATCTTATACCCAGTCTCCACTAGCACTCTTCATATGGGAAACCATCATATTTGGGGCACTGGGGCTTCATTTTTTAACCTAGGATGAAGTCATGTGTTCTAAATCTCCAAGTCCATGAAGAGAAGTTTTTCATACAATCAGAACAAGGTAAAACGTATACTTAAAAAACAAAACAACAACCCACAATTGGCCCTATATTATCCCTGCATACTTTCTGGTCACAGCATTCCTAAGCCCCACCTTGGTGCTTTGCTCTCCATCTGAGAAGCTGAGTTCCCAGGATGATTAGGACCAGAAACAGAAGGGCTCCCAGGATGATGCAGAGGATCCCAGGTAAGGAGAAGATGCCAGGGACAGGGGCTGAGGCTGAACTGGTGCCTGAAGAAGAAAAGGGCCATGAGTCTTTAGAGAGAACCATAAATAAGCTCAGGAGAACCCAATTATCCTGGTCATCACTTGAATCTTCAGGACCATGAAATCTCTAGCTCAGTCATCATAGATCTGCCTGAATCCCAGGATATTGCCACCCTAGATCCTGATCTGGGCTGTGTCAGCTATCTTCTGAGTCTAGTTTGAAGGGTTTTCCATAAAGTGAATGTGTGTGAGGCTTTGCAGCTCTCTGCTACAACTTAATAAAAATGATGGCTTCTTTTAACACCTGATCATCAGGCCTGTGTAGACTCTATAGGGCAGAACACTGAAAATCTACTCAACTCCTTATTACCTGATTCAGAGTAAAAGAACCACTTATTTCTAGGAGTGGGGCGAATTCGTGTCCTTTTACCTGGGAAGAAGAGAAGGAAAATGGAATCATCGCATTGTGCTGGTCTGGGAATGTCACTCCTGCCCACCCATCACCACTGGCACATGGTTCTCTTCCAGATGCCAAGAGTTCAGGGCAGTAGGGCAGCCTGGGAAGCTCTTTGGATGCAAACACACTTCAACCCTGTCCCCCCGTCCTGGTCCTGCTACTCACCAGAGCACCTCACACCAGCGTCCTCCTCATGCTTGCAGTCACTCTGTCCCCAGGGTGCTGCAGCACAGGCCCACAGGGAGGGCTCCCTGCCCCTGCACTGCACCTCATCCAGCCAGATGCCTCCATTTCCAGGGCCAAACGCAGCCTTCCCTAGGGCTTCCAGGGCAGAGCCACAGCCCAGCTGCTGACACACCACCTCAGCCTCTGCCAGGCTCCAGGAGTCATCGCACACAGTGCCCCAGGCGCCTTCATGCCAAACCTCCACTCGCCCTGAGCACTCACTGTCTCCTCCCCTGAGTCGGAGCTTCTCTTTGTCTGAAAAGGCAGCAGCACCTCCACTTACTCCCTGGTGGGAGGAAAGGAGCCCCTGGAAGCCATGGGGAAGGTGTGAGGGGATGAGGTACCTGTGCAGGGCGCAGTGGCTGGACAGCTCTTGGGTCTGTTTCCTGCAGGAGCAGACAGTGGGGAAGCACTGGTAAGTAGCAGTTGGGGGATCCTGCCCCAAGACAAGGCTCTCTAAGGTCCTGGGCTCAGTTCAGGTGACAGGTGGAGATAACAGGCTTCACAAGCAGTCTCAGGTCCTGGGTTACTGAGACATCCCCTGGAGCATATGCCTTTCAGCAGCTGAAATTTTATCAGTTTACTTGTTTTTTTCTGTGCCCATAATGTGAAAAAACACAAACATGATCATGCACATGCTCATATATGTACACTCAAACACACAGAGACACACATAACCCAGAAAGAAAACTTCACTAGAAAGGGACCTTGCCTAATTCCCTCTGTTCCTTCGAACAGGACAATGCCTGGCATGTTGAATGCCTTTCTTAGAAGTATGTATGGGTGACTTTCTATGCATGTTATGAACAGTGGCTTATAAATATTTACTGATTAAATGAATAGAGGAGTAAAATCTGCTGAAAAATATTTTTTTGAATTTATGCTAACCAGAAAGGTAATAAAGAGTAAGTTAATATCAATGTCTTGTGGTAACAAATATTAGACATTTATAATATAAGTACTGAGTAATCCCCAAAGTAATTTGTACTCAATATCCCTCATATTGTTTATAAAAATTACAAACATTAAAAGTATTTATCTAAATTAATTAACATTATTATTTTAAATAAATTAAAAGTATTTTTTTTACATAAACAAAGCAAGTAGAATTTAGAGAAAAGTTAATAAGTAGATAATAGTCGGTAAGATAGAAACGTTTGCATAAACAGGTAGTACACTGAGGAAAATTAACTCATGAAAGGACATAGAGGTAACATCTAGCAAGCAAAACAAAACAAAAGAATACATAAAAAAGCAAAATGACACTAAGAAAACATACATGGCACTTTTCCTAAAAAAACATCACAGGTATACATTATTCCCATTACTCTTATCAACCTCCTACCCTATGCAGAGAACATCTCTAGAAACCTCTCTTAGGTGGCTACTCACTTTCAGGATTGGATGTTTCAATATTTCTCAATATGTGGAGTCTATTGTAAGGGGAAAAATACATCAATACCTAATCTTATAATTTATTATCACTTCAGCCTCTACAGGGAAAAGAAAAAAAAATAAGGTGAGGAAAGAGAAGAAAAGGAAAAAAGTAAGCATTTGCTTTTGAAACATTTACCATCATATGCCATTGCATTCTCCTTGGATTTCAGGCATTTCCTAGCATAGGTTTGTGGGCTTTGTTTGTTTTTTGATTTTTAAGCTTCTGTATGTTCTTTGACTTTAGATTAATGGTCAAGTTATAAAAAAAATCCCAGGGTTTTTTATCAAGATATGAAATACCAATTGACAACAATTGTTCCTACAAAGTAATATGACAATATCTGTTCAAAAAATAGATAGTCTGTGATCTTACAACCATTGGCAGTGGTCTTGTGTAGTGTTACATGTGCAAGGACATTTGTTACAATATTGTTTGTAGAAGGGAAAAATAGAAAAGAATTATAAATTAATAGCAAAATGATTATGCAAATTGTAATGCTAATCTCTTAAGAATGTAACATCATGGTGTTGTTTTACAAATGAGTGAGCTCTGCTTGAGGAATATCCACAATATATTGTTAAGAAAGCCAATGTAACAATAGTAAGTATGATATAATTCCAATATTATACAACCAAATAAAAAGACACCATAGGATAAATGCTTTTATCACTATATGGTTTAAGATAGGATTTCATGAAAATAGAGGGTTGGGAAAAATTTTTGATTTTTAAGTCCATTAATCCTATTTAAACCAGGGGAATATGGAATATAAATAGATAAGAGTTTGTGCAATGTCACTAATGTACTCTCTATATTTTTATGTCTTTATATTTATTTATATGTTTATATTTAAAGACTCTTTATATTTATTTATATGTCTTCCTTGATTTGGATGAGTAAAGTTTTGGTAATTCAGTGTAATAGAAAAAATATTGTTTAACTCTACAGCAAAAACAAACTAGAGGGAAGAACATAAATCCCTTAGTGTTAAGCATGTGGCTGATTCTGTGAAGAGAACAAAAAAGAGCACAGCATAAGAGAAGATGGGGTGGCCATTCCTTCATGCCTCTAGTGCTCGTTGTCCAGACAGACAGCATTACTCATTCCCTGGGGGGCCTCACATGGAGAGGTTGTTTAGTGTTACTTAAACTTAGAATGAATCCAAACGCAGTCAGTAGTAATCTGCACCCATGAGTCATATCCCCAACCCCTTGAGTGGCTCACAGTCCCCTCCCCCTTCTATGGGGGAAATCCTTCAAAGCCTGAGAACAAGCTGACTACCTATTCCCTGGCAATTTTTGCTAATTAGGCTAATTAGAGACATGAGACATGGTTTCCAGTTGTTTCTGCATCTGGGAGCCACAAAGAAATGGGCCAGTGTCACTTCTAAATGCAGCTCACTGACACACACAGCAATATATTAATCAACTTGCTAGTCAAATGAGCTTATTTTCAGAATTAAATAGACAATATGTTGTAGAAGACAAAGACCACTAAAGACTTTTGGAAGAGTCTAAGCAACAAGTGATCTTTCATGAATTAAGATGAGAGTGGGAAGAAAGGAGTAGAAGGATTTAGGACGTGATTTCTGGTAGAGACATAGATCTTGCTACTACATTGAAACTGGAGGGAGAGTGAAATGGAGACATGAATGTAGACTGAGAATGAGTAATTGAGCATAGCAATGGCATTAACAGAGACGGGGAATAGAACAAGGAGAAAAAGTTAGAGGCAGGGATCGAAAGTGTAGGAAAAAAACCACTCTATTTTGAAAACTAAATTTGAGCTGTCTATCATATATTCAAGTGAGGGTACATTAGCAATGAAATATAGGAGTTTGGACCTAAGGGCAGAGATCAGCTATGGAGGTTTATATTGGGAGCTGTCAGTGAAATGATATAATTTAAGGCCATGAACCCCAATGAGATAAGGAAAGGAAGACAGAGCTAAGGAAGAGTACAGAGTCTAAAATTTGGATGTCTAACAAAGAAGTTCTAGTACTGTAAGACAGAATAATAATCAGTAAGTCAGACTAACCATAAGGAAAAAAACAAAAAAGCAGATAGATAGCCGAAAGTTTCTATTTTCCAGTGAAGTCTGAGGCAAGACCATCTGATGTGGTTTAAATAACAGTGAGGGGCAGATCAGTGAATTTGTAAAATGTCATGTTAGAGCAAGAGCAAGAGGACACATGAGAGAGGCACACTACAATATGGGGCCAGTGTGGAGGGCCCATCAGAGATTGGATCACAAATTCAAAGAGATAGGATAATTTTACATTATAACAGGAGACAGTACTTGTCCATGATTCATCAGTCCTTGCCTAGTCTAGTGCAGGCAGCGAAGAGGTAGGTAGTTAACTCAATCATCTTGTCATTGACTGACAGAAGAGAAGGGGAAGTTGAGTGTACCTGAAGGGGGAGGATTATAATGGGGCATCTTGTTGTCTTGGGGGTAAGAAGAACATGTGCAATCCTGAGGAGAGTGGAAAACTGATAGGGGAATCTGCATGAGGATAAAATATTTGGAAGGGCTGGGGATGTGGCCCAAGTGGTAGCGCACTCGCCTAGCCTGCACGAGGCACTGGGTTAGATTCTCGGCACCACATAAAAATAAAGATATTGTGTCCACCTAAAACTGAAAAATAAATATTTAAAAAAATATTTGGAAAAGGAGAATGAAGAATATGTGCCATAAGGAGAAGAGGCAATGGTCAGAGAAGGAACAATGCAAACAAGATCTCAAGCTGGACAGTTAGTGATGGTCAATAGTGTGGCCATACATGGAGATGGGGTGGGAGGGAGCAGAGTGATTTGAAGGGAGAGAGTCAGGAATGGAGAGGCCAGGATGTTATCTCAGTGTGTTCAAGGATGTTGGAAGCATCAGGAACAGGAGACAGAGGAGCCTGGTGAGCCTGGTACTGCAGCCTTCCTGGATGACCGGGAGTAAACAGGCTGGAGATTGACACCAACAGAACTGGCGGCCGGTGTCACCTCATGGGTCAAATTTCACATTGCTGGACATGGACAAAAAGGAAAGAAATTGTTGAAAATGACAAATAAAAGGAGGGACATTTTAATTTTAATATTTGACCCAGAAATATCCTTTTGAAAGGGACGCACAGAGCCTCCAAATGATATGGATATCATTATTTTCAGTGGACAGCCAGGTTTTTGTGAGAACATGAAACTGAAGGGGACATTACAGGTCTTAAGAAATTGGAAGATGATAGTCTCCAATTTCCAACAGGCCCCATGGAATGTTTTCTGGGAGAGGGATGAAGTGGGCATATTAGTTTGCAGTAGCATATGGATAAAGGCCAGAGGAGGTAGTATCAACCAGGACCTCTGGGACTGTGAGGAGATCAGTTCAAGAGAAACATAAGGGGAGAATAGATGCCTCATTTCCCAGCCATTCCCCATAATGTGGCAGAGGAGAAGACTAACAAACAGCTTTTCAATAGGATTGCTACTGGGGCCATGCTTTGAAGAGGCCTTGAGCTCTTTTTACCCATCCAGGTAATCAGGCATCACTTTCACCACCCTCTTTCTACTCTGCTCCTGATGGGATTTTTTCAGTACCTCAAGGTCACCATGCTTCTCACATCTCAGTATTTATAATGACCAAATGTTATAATTACTTCCTTCATTGGACATCTACTCCTCCTTTAGGTCTCAACCTAAATATGATTTATCTTTTTCTCAAATTACCCATTTCCAAAGCACCTTCTACTTTTTCCTGTCACTCACATTATGGCTGGTGTGTGTTATCATGTTGGAGGGTAAACTCCATGAGGACAGGGAGAGTATTTTATTCTTGTCTCTCCTCCTGCCCGGAATTAAGTTTCTACCTATAAGGCACTCCATTACTTACCATCAACAATCTGGCCTAAGAGGTTGTCTGACTGATGTAGAGTAAAAGGCTATGAGCTCAAAGACAACCCACGAGTACTGGATTCCCCAAGTTGTCCCTCACTCTTCTGAGGGCATTGGGTAGATGAGGTGCTTACTCCTAGCCTCAGTTTGCACATCTGGATTAAATGATCTTCATAATATTTATGAACAGTGTCCCGAGAGGTTTAACCTTCATTACATGTGGAAAAAAAACCCCAACGTAGTGATAAGATATAGCAAGTGAATACATAATTGAGGTAAAATTCCTCACTCTACTAAGGAAATATAGAGTAATTACTATAGCCTTAGACTGCACTAGCCATTTGCTTACATGGTGTTTCAGAGGATAAGTATGGGAGACCAACCTTGTAGTTGACTGAGTCACACTCCCCGGCTGGGTGCTGAGGCGCTCAGTCATAGAAATGTGGCAGACCTTTCCCCACCCTTCTTGGGTTCGAGGGTCGATGTCTCATGCATGGGTGTGTCTTGCTACAGCCCCATGGGTAAAGCTATGCTCACCTGTCCCTTTGTAATATAACCCCTTGCCCTGTTTAGGATAAAATCTTCCATGGAAGTGCTTTGTGTGTGTATCCCCTTCTCTTACTGTGTCCTTGGGTGTGGCCTACCCAGGTGTCAGTTAACCTGCTGACAGTGGACATCATGAAGATAGACTCAGCCCCCGAAACCTGACCTCTTGCCTCATTTGAATAGCTTCTCCTCAATAAAAGGGGTCAACCGCGTGCTCTCGCTCTCTCTCTTCCTGCGGACCCTTAAGGTCAGAGGAGCCATCACAGCGACCCCAAAGAAAAAGGTATTTGTGTCTCTTGTGTGGTTATTTTGCACAGCCCAATCAGCCCAGTTTTCCTGGAGTGACCCCTGAACCTTTTAGTTGTGAACAGAAACCCGGCAGATAAGTCCATGCTTCTACATGCTCAGTTTAATATCCATGACGTTTCCCACATAAATGGCTGTCAGAACAGGTTTACTTATTTCTGTCATTCATTGAAACAAGATTGTAAATTGAGGCTTAAATAATCTCTATTCAAATGTTCATCTAGTAAAACTTATTTAAACTCATTCCTTTGGTTTGAAAGTATGAAATTTCTCTAACAACAATCTGTAGAGTGAGGACACAGGAATAGGGAGTAAGTCACCTGAACACATGATATAAGCTTCCTCTTTTGCAGAGCAAGATCTTTGTTTCCAGGGGTCAGAAGGACACTGCCAGAGAGAGGTGTCTGTTTTCCTACACTGGATTCCATCCACCCAACGGGGTCTAGAACCTTCTCTGAGAGGAACAGAAGAGTTGAGAATCCCACTGTCCCCACAGCCAAGCTGTCTGCAGATCACGGACAAGGTCACAGCTTCCATGGGGCTGTGGCAGACACTGCCCCAGGTGGTGTTGTAGAAAACCTCCAGCCACCCAGCACACTCCTGGTCCTCGCTCACCAACCTGAGGGCCAGGAACTCTGAAACCAAGAGGAGGAAAATAGGACACAGTGAGCATTCAACTCTTTGTGCTGTTTTTTCTTTATCTCTAGTTACTGAGTGCTCATTGCTAACTTTGCTGACTAAATGCCCAGTAGGTGGAAAGACAAAACTTTTTTCCCTTTTACCTGTTTTAATAACCTGTATGTCTCTTTCTATTTCTATGACAATGGTGTAGTGGAAAATGAACAGGCAAGAACACTGAAGTGGGGCTCTTGAAGGGAGGGAGGCAAAGCTATATGACTAAATATATGACAGACCTTGGGAAAGAGGGTAGGGACAGTGAGGTGACAGAGTAGTGAAGTCCAAGGTATATCAGTTCCTGATCCTGGAGCTTGTGAATAGGTCACCTTGTGAGGCAAAGGGGCTTTTTAGATAAGATCAAGATAAGGATGTTTTAATAGTGAGATTATTTTAGATTATCATGAATTAACTATGTGAGCGCAATCAAATCACATCCTTAGACCTGTGTCTTCAAAAGCAGACAGCAGTTTCTGGCTCTAGTCAGAGAGAGATGTGAAGAAGAAAAAATGCTCAGAGGTGTGCCAGGTGGTTGACTTAAAGAAGAAAGTGGAAAACAGGCAACTTTAAGACACTGGAAAAGGCAAGAAAATGAATCTTCCCAGAGCCTCAGCTGAAGGCAGTCCACTGACACCTTGTCAGCTCAGGTGGACTGGGGTCAGACTTGAATTGTGTTCTTTTAAGTCATTAACTCTGTGGTAATTTGTTATGGCAGCAGTAGGAAACTAATACAGTGGGTCTCAGGATGTTGCACACACAGAAACTGAAGCATGAGGTCTGAAGTCAAGTGGACACTGAAGAGAATGATTGTCAGGAGGCAGGGATGAGAAGGAAGGAGCAGAAGCTCAGCTGCTGCATCAGAAAATGGAAGCACCTCATCTTTTCTGCTAGAGACACAGGCACTGTGGAATGAGCCTCCTCCCCCTCCTCCCTGCTACCAATTTCCCCTCCTCTGCCCTAAAGCTCAGGTACCATCCTGCACACCCTTCTCACTTCTCCCACCTGTGCACAGTGTGAACCACAGACCTGAGCAGATGACCCCAGCATCTTCCTTGTGCCTGCAGTTGTGCTGCCCCCAGCCCTGGGAAGGGCACTGCCACACATAGGCCTCCTCTCCTGTGCAGTTCAGCTCATCCAGCCAGATGGGCCCTGATCCCTCTCCAAAGTGAGCAGAGACGGTGGCCTCCAGGGCCACTCCACAGCCCAGCTGTCTGCACACCACGTGGGCATCTCTCAGGTCCCAGCTGTCATCACAGATGGAGCCCCAGGAGCCCTGCTGCAAGATCTCCACTCTCCCTGCGCAGTGACTGCCCCCATCCACCAGGCGGAGCTGTCTGCTGTCTGAGGAGAGACAGGGTCATGTCAGTGGGCATTTACACAGGAAATGGGAAGGTGCTGGTGCTGGGGGTCTTGCGCACCTGAGCAGTTGGCAGTGTTGCCCTCTGAGGCTGTGGAGCCTGCTGGGTCAGACCAGGAGTCATTGCACTGGGGCAGCAGCTGGGTCTGGTTACCTATAGAAGTGGGTAGAGAGCAGGAAACTGAATTAAAGTACATAATAATCTAGGGATGGCATTTGAAAGTGTAGGACATGATCAGTAATTTCCTATCTTCAGAGCTGATCTCTTAATGGAGATTTCTGCTTCTGACTCAGGCAGACTCTTAGGCTTTTTGTAAAATAGTAGGAATGACTTTAGGAAAATGGGAGTATGCCATTTCTGCTTGAGAGCATTCTACACCTTCTAGCAAAACTTTTGGAGTCAAGTTCAGAGAAATGTAAAAACTGGGATCAGCTAGTGAATACAATTAATAATTTAGACTTAATGAACATACATAGAATATTTCATCCATCAAGGACTGAATATACTTTCTTCTCAGCAGCACACGGAATCCTTCTCTAAAATAGAACATATCTATCTTAGGCCACAAAGTAATTCTTAGCAAATACAAAAAAGTAGAGATAACACCTTGCATTCTATCATCAGATGATAATGGAATACAATTAGAAATCAATGAAAAAAATAGAAGCTACTTTAACACTTGGAGACTATGTAGTACACTATTAAATGACCAAAAGATAGCAGAAGAAATCAGGGATGAAATAAAAAAATACATAGGAGTAAGTGAAAATAGTGACACAACATATCAAAATCTTTGGGATACTATGAAGGCAATATTAAGAGGAGAGTTCATTGCATTAATCTCATTCACTAAAGGAAAAGAAAGTCAACAAATAAATATTACATCTCAAATCCCTAGAAAAAGAACAAATCAACACCAAACACAGGAAGAGACAAGAAATAATTAAAATAAGAGCTGAAATCAATGAAATTGAAACAAAAGAAACAATTCAAAAAATCAACAAAAATGTTGGTTCTTGAAAAAAAAAATCAATAAATCCTTAGCCATGCTAAAACAGAGAAAATTCAAATTACTAATATTTGTTACAAAAAAAGAAATATCACAGTGGACACTACTGAAATACAGACAATAATCAGAAACTATTTTGAAAATTTATATGCCAATAAAATAGAAAATCTTGAAGATATCAACAAATTTCTAGAGACACATGACCTACCCAAATTGAGTTAGGAGGACATATACAATTTAAACAGATCAATTTCAAGAAATAGAAGAAGCATCAGGCACTGTGGCACATGCCTGTAATCCCAGTGGCTCAGGAGGCTGAGGATGGAGGATCATGAGTTCAAAGCCAGACTCAGCAAAAGTGAAGTACTAAGCAACTCAGAGAGACTCTGTCTCAAAATAAAATACAAAATAAGGCTGGGATATAGCTAAGTGGTCAAGTGCCTATGAATTAAATTCCCAGAAATACCCTTCCCCACAAAAAAGAAATAGAAGATGCCATCAAAAGTCTACCAACTAAGAAAAGTCCAGGACCAGATGGATTCTCAGCCAAGTTCTACAAGACCTTCAAAGAAGAATACCAACATTCCTTATATTAGTCCATGAAATAGAAAAGGAGGGAACCCTTCCAACTCATTATATGAAGCCACTATTACCATGATACCAAAACCAAGACACATCAAGGAAAGAAAACTTCAGAGCAATATCCCTGATGAACATAGATGCAAAAATTCTCAATAAAATTCTGGCAAATCACATACAAAATCATATTAAAAAGATAGTACACTATGATCAAGTGGGGTTTATCCCAGAGATGCAAGGCTGGTTCAACATATGGAAATCAATAAACACAATTAATCACATCAATAGACTTAAAGATAACAATCATAAGAACATTTCAATAGATGCAGAAAAAGCATTTGAAAAAATGCAGCACTGCTTTATGTTCAAAACACCAGGAAAACTAGGGATAGTAGAAACATGCCTCAACATCATAAAAGCTATACGTGCTAATCCCAAAGCCAACATCGATCTAAATGGAGAAAAACTGAAAACATTCCTTCTAAGAACTGGAACAAGACAGGGATATCCTCTCTCACTACTCCTATTCAACATAGTTCTTGAAACTCTAGCCAGAGCAATTAGACAGGAGAAAGAAATTAGAGGGATACAAAGAGGAAAAGAAGAACTTAAACTATCCCTATTTTGTTGATGACATGATCCCATATTTAGAAGACCCAAAAAGTCCACCAGAAAACTTCTAGAACTAATAAATGAATTCAGCAAAGTAGCGGGATATAAAATTAACAACCATAAACCAAACATGTTCCTATATATCAGTGATGAATCCATTGAAAGAAATTAGGAAAACTCTCCCATTCACAATAGACTAAAAAAATTAAAATATTTAGAAATCAATCTAACAAAAGAGGTGAAAAACCTCTACAATGAAAACTACAGAACACTAATGAAAGAAATTTAAAAAGTCCTTAGAAGATGGAAATATCTCCCATGTTCTTGGACAGTAGAATTAACATTGTCAAAATGGCCATATTCTCAATAGTGCTATACAGATTTAATGCAATTACCATTAAAATTCCAATGACAGTCTTCATAGAAATGGGAAAATCAGTCATAAAGTTCATTTGGAAAATAAGAGACCCAGAATAGCCATAGCAATCCTTAGCAAGAAGCCTGAAGCAGGAGGCATCACAATACCAGACGTTAAATTATACTACAGAGCTATAGTGACAAAAACAGCATGGTATTGGCACCAAAAACAGACATGAAGACCAATGGTGGAGACCAGAAGACACAGAGACAAACTTACATAAATACAGTTATTTTATACTATATAAAAGTGCCAAAAACATACATTGGAGAAAAGATATGACTCTTCAACAAACGGTCTGGGAAAACTTGCAATGCATACGTAGCAAAATATAATTGAACTCAAACTTCTCACCCTGCACAAAAATCAACTCAAAGTGGATTAAAAACTTAGGCATTAGACCAGATCCTTACACCTAATAGAATAAAAAGTAGGCCCAAATTTATATCATGTCAGCTTAGGAACTGACTTCTTTAAGAAGACTCATAAAGCACAAGAAATGAAATCAAGAATCAACAAATGGGATGAATTCAAACTAAAAATCTTCACAGCAAAGGAAACAATCAAGAATGTGATTAGAGAGCTTACAAAATGGGAGAAAATTTTGCCACCTGCACCTCAGATAGAGAATCTCCAGGATATATAAAGAACTCAAAAAACTCAACACCAAAAAACCAAATAACCCAATTAATAAATGGGCAAAGGCACTGAGCAGACACTTCACAGAAGAAGAAATACAATTGGTCAACAAATATATAAAAAAATATTCAACATCTCTAGTAGTTAGAGAAATGAAAATTAAAACTACATCGAGATTTCCTCTCACTTCAGTAGGAATGGTTGTGGGAAGCCATCGCACTATGTGACCAGCATTTTCCTTTTCTGATTGGCGAGGCTCTGTCAGTCACTTCCCATGATCTGGCCACATCAAAGTAGAGGGTGGCCCCCATCTTGAAAGTTGCAAAAATGTAGCAAAATGTGTCTTCATGCATAGGCATGCCTTCCTGCAGTCCCATGGCTCCTTCGTGATATTACCCCTTTGCCCTGTTTGGGATAGAATGTTCCATGGAAATGCCCTTTGTGTGTCCCCTTCTCTTGCTCTGCCTTTGGGTGTGGCCTTCCTAGATGTCAGTCAACCTCCTGACAGCAGACGTCATGAAGCTAGACTCAGACCCTTGAAACCTGACCCCTTGCCTCATTTGAATGGCTTCTCCTCCATGAAAAGGGGGTCAGCATGCTCTCTCTCTCTCTCTCTCTCTCTCTCTCTCTCTTTCTGTGGACCCTTAAGGTCAGAGAAGCCATCATAGGACCCTCAAAGAAAAATGTATTTCTGTCTCTTGTGTGATTATTTCATGCAGCCCCGTTCCCCTGGAGTGACCCTGAGTGTTTTTGTTGCCAGGAATGTGACAAATGGAAATTATCAAGAATACAATAACAATAAATATTGGCAAGGATGTGGAGAAAAAGGTCTACTCATACATTGTAGGTAGGACTGCAAATTGGTGCAACCATTATGCAAAGTGGTATGAAGATTCTTAAGAAACCTTAGAATGAAACCACCATTTGATCCAGTTATCCCACTCCTTGGCATATACACAAGGGACTTAAAATCAGCATTCTGAAATCACATGGCACATCAGTGTTCATAGCAGCTCAATTCACAATAGCTAAGCTATGGAACAAACCTAGGTGCCTTTCAGCAGATGAATGGATAAAGAAGATATGATATATATATGCATTGAAATATTACTCAGCCATAAAGAAAATGAAATTATGACATTTGCCAGTAAATGGATTGAACTGGAGAATATCATGCTAAATGAGATAAGCCAATCCCCCAAACCCAAAGCTGGAAGGTTTTCTCTGATATGTGGATTCTAATTCACAATAAGGGCCACGGGGCTAAGGAAGAATAGATGTACTTTGGATTATACAGAGGGGAATGAATGGATGGGAGGGGATGTAGGGGTAGGAAAGATAGTAGAATAAATCAGACATTATTACCCTATGTGCATATATGATTACATGACTGGTGTAACTCTGCATCATGTACAACCAGAAGAATGAGAATTGATACTCCATATATGTATAATATATCAAAATATATTCTACTATCATGTATAGCTAGTAAGAACAATATATATATATTTATATATATATATAAAATAGAAAAAGTCTGAAGCAAATATGGTAGCCAAGGTTTAAGATTTGAGAAAATTTTGCAGAAGGTATTTGGATGTTCTTTATCTTACTGTTTTTCTGTAATGTTTAATCTATATAGGTAATAATAAACCAATAGCCTTTGTCAATAAAAAAAAATCCTCTGAAAAACGCCCTTGACATGGCCTGAAACATGAATGATCATTGAGAAGAACAATATTTTACCAAGGAATGTCTCATTGTTATAGTCTGCTCTCCATGCTGTCTGCTCTTAGAGACAAGTCACTCAAAAACATCCTGTCAGCCCTGACCTCTCTTCTATATCAGGAGCATCCTGAGTACCAGTCAGCCCTGCCCTCTCTTACCTGAGCAGACCACAGAGGCTGTGTTTCCATGGGCACAGGCAGGAACACCCAGGGCAGTCACAGGGCAATTCCACAGGAAGGACTCAGATCCTGAGCAGTGGAATCTGTCTCTCCAGATCTCATCTCCTCCTTCCACAAAGTATGCTCCCTTTGGGGTGGAGATGGCGACTCCACAGCCCAGCTGACGGCAAACTACATTGGCATTGGCCATATTCCAGTGGGAGGCACAGAGTGTTCTCCAGCCTCCAGAGGTCTTCATCTCCACTTGACCCTCACACTGAGAGCTGCCATTTTTCATGAGCCGAACATCTGTATATCCTGGTAGAAGACAGGGTTTCAGTAACATCTCACGTTTGTTACCACATCAGAGTGTGCAAGATGGTTAAAGTCCTGCTGTGGGTCTCACCTGAGCAGACAACTTGCACAGCCCCTTTGTGTTGGCAGCCACCTGCAGGACAGGGCACTCTGGGGCAGAACCAGAGCTCAGGCTCCCATCCCTTACACTGGAACTCTTCAGCCCAGACCTGTTCACTGGCCTCTCTGAGGGGCAGGTCCAAGAGAAAAGATGCTGCCTTGCCACACCCCAGCTCTGCACAGATGATCTGGGCAGTGGGTAATGTGAAATTCCCGTAAGATACTGGAGTCCATCCTCCTCCAAAATTCACTTCCACTCGTCCAGAGCAAGGTCCACCTCCTCCATCCAACCGCACAAATCCTGTGGAAGAACATAACCAGTACAATGAGTATCTTGAGGAGGCATCTGGCTACAGATATGGAATTGCAGTGTGATAGTAAGTTTATGTCCTGAAGAAGGGAATTCTGTGTTTGTAAAATAACATGCTCAGTAATTTTCTTTTCAAAGTAAGACATCAAAATGGAATTTACTCAGAATGGGTAAAGATGCCTCTGATCAGGAAAGAATAAAATTGCAGCAGAGAAGTCCTCAAAGGAGACACAATCTATACTTTCTGCCCAGGTCTGATATAGAAGAGAGGTTAAAAAGACAATATTGAGGGCATGCTTCTATATTTTCTTATTTACAATACTAACATCTTTTCAGAATTTGCCACGTTCCAGAAATGTTTCTAGGTGCTGCGTTTGTATATTTAAAGAGCTTTACATCTAGTGGGGAGAAGACCAGTTTTAAGTCATTTGAAGTTTGTGAGTCATTGAGTGGAAAAAGAAAGAAAAATTGTATCTGCAGAAATCTATTGATTCATAAGAATCATTCTCACTCGAGTAAATTAAAAATCGCAGTCATATATATCCTTGTCTGATCTTTTGCTCTATAGATATATTGCTTCCTTGGGCACGTTTCAAGCTTCTTATGAAAGTATCATCCAATGGACATTTTCTTCCTCTATTCTGACCTTCTCAATACCTGAGCTTTAAGTCACTCCTGCAAATCATTTTTCTCCTTTTGTGCCAGAGAGATATACAAAATTCACAGAAATGGACACAGATTGCTCATCCCATACCAGGATCTTAAGTGAT